>NC_092110.1:47298856-47446271 GCF_045679555.1 Salvelinus alpinus | reverse complement strand
CAAAACGCTCTGACTTTTCTGTTTCCATCCAGGATTTACCACAAAACGCTCTGACTTTTCTGTTTCCATCCAGGATTTACCCCATTGTTTAACCCAAAACGCTCTGACTTTTCTGTTTCCATCTAGGCTTTACCCCAGTGTTTAACCCAAAACGCTCAGACTTTTCTGTTTCCATCTAGCATTTACCCCAGTGTTTAACCCAAAAGGCTCAGACTTTTCTGTTTCCATCTAGGCGTGGGCCGCCACCCGTGTCTCACTGGGCCATGGCTCTGGCGGACCTGCTCTCACTTGGGGAGAGCAGGTCCGCCGGGCTAAAGCCAGGGCACGATTTCAGCCTGCATTTACATAACAGTAGGTAACTGTGAACTTTAACACCTCACAAAGCAACTATTTTGAATATGCAGAGGTTGTTGATTCTGCTCTTCACACAAGTCCTCACTGTCAGCACTAGCTATGGAAATACAATTTCCCTAGTATAACAAGGCTGTATACACTAATGTAACACTGGTGTTACAGTCGAAAAACAAGCAATAGAGAACACAAATAATTTGGAACTAAATGAATCACTGTGTTTATTCTGCTAACTCTCTCCAGTCCAGGCTGCCAGGGCTATAATGCCTCTGCAGGATGTCTGTGTGCCAAACGGCACCCTATTCCCTATGGGTCCTGATCAAAGGTAGTGCACTATGTAGGGAATAGTGTGCCGTTTGGGATGAACCAGATGTCGGCACCGAACATGCTGGAGAAAACAACCAGGAGATCTGAACATGTGGTCAGTAGAGCGTGGTGCTGCTCTATAGTAACTACGAGCTAATCATTTCTCTTCTCAAATTCTCCTCACAAATTCTACCTCGTCTGTCCTCCAAGTCAGGAGTCATAGCTGGAATCCCAAATGGCACCCTATTCCCTATATAGTGCACTGCTTTTGCCCAGGGCCCTATGGAGCCCTATTCCCTATATAGTGCTCTAGTTTTGACCAGGACCCTATAGGGAATAAGGTGCCATATAGGAAACACACACCCTGTTGAGCAGACAGAGACTGGGGATAATAACCCCACACACCCTGTTGAGCAGACAGAGACTGGGGATAATAACCCCACACACCCTGTTGAGCAGACAGAGACTGGGGATAATAACCCCACACACCCTGTTGAGCAGACAGAGACTGGGGATAATAACCCCACACACCCTGTTGAGCAGACAGACTAGACTGGGGATAATAACCCCACACACCCTGTTGAGCAGACAGAGACTGGGGATAATAACCCCACACACCCTGTTGAGCAGACAGAGACTGGGGATAATAACCCCACACACCCTGTTGAGCAGACAGAGACTGGGGATAATAACCCCACACACCCTGTTGAGCAGACAGAGACTGGGGATAATAACCCCACACACCCTGTTGAGCAGACAGAGACTGGGGATAATAACCCCACACACCCTGTTGAGCAGACAGAGACTGGGGATAATAACCCCACACACCCTGTTGAGCAGACAGAGACTGGGGATAATAACCCCACACACCCTGTTGAGCAGACAGAGACTGGGGATAATAACCCCACACACCCTGTTGAGCAGACAGAGACTGGGGATAATAACCCCACACACCCTGTTGAGCAGACAGAGACTGGGGATAATAACCCCACACACCCTGTTGAGCAGACAGAGACTGGGGATAATAACCCCACACACCCTGTTGAGCAGACAGAGACTGGGGATAATAACCCCACACACCCTGTTGAGCAGACAGAGACTGGGGATAATAACCCCACACACCCTGTTGAGCAGACAGAGACTGGGGATAATAACCCCACACACCCTGTTGAGCAGACAGAGACTGGGGATAACAACCCCACACACCCTGTTGAGCAGACAGACAGAGACTGGGGATAATAACCCCACACACCCTGTTGAGCAGACAGAGACTGGGGATAATAACCCCACACACCCTGTTGAGCAGACAGAGACTGGGGATAATAACCCCACACACCCTGTTGAGCAGACAGAGACTGGGGATAATAACCCCTCAGACTGGCTCAGCTTAGTGTTAGCTGGGATAATAACCCCTCAGACTGGCTCAGCTTAGTGTTAGCTGGGATAATAACCCCTCAGACTGGCTCAGCTTAGTGTTAGCTGGGATAATAACCCCTCAGACTGGCTCAGCTTAGTGTTAGCTGGGATAATAACCCCTCAGACTGGCTCAGCTTAGTGTTAGCTGGGATAATAACCCCTCAGACTGGCTCAGCTTAGTGTTAGCTGGAGATAATAACCCTTCAGACTGGCTCAGCTTAGTGTTAGCTGGAGATAATAACCCCTCAGACTGGCTCAGCTTAGTGTTAGCTGGAGATAATAACCCTTCAGACTGGCTCAGCTTAGTGTTAGCTGGAGATAATAACCCCTCAGACTGGCTCAGCTTAGTGTTAGCTGGAGATAATAACCCCTCAGACTGGCTCAGCTTAGTGTTAGCTGGAGATAATAACCCCTCAGACTGGCTCAGCTTAGTGTTCGCTGGGGTTAATAACCCCTCAGACTGGCTCAGCTTAGTGTTAGCTGGAGATAATAACCCCTCAGACTGGCTCAGCTTAGTGTTAGCTGGAGATAATAACCCCTCAGACTGGCTCAGCTTAGTGTTAGCTGGAGATAATAACCCCTCAGACTGGCTCAGCTTAGTGTTAGCTGGAGATAATAACCCCTCAGACTGGCTCAGCTTAGTGTTAGCTGGAGATAATAACCCCTCAGACTGGCTCAGCTTAGTGTTAGCTGGAGATAATAACCCATCAGACTGGCTCAGCTTAGTGTTAGCTGGAGATAATAACCCTTCAGACTGGCTCAGCTTAGTGTTAGCTGGAGATAATAACCCTTCAGACTGGCTCAGCTTAGTGTTAGCTGGAGATAATAACCCCTCAGACTGGCTCAGCTTAGTGTTAGCTGGAGATAATAACCCATCAGACTGGCTCAGCTTAGTGTTAGCTGGGGATAATAATCCCCCAGACTGGCTCAGTTTAGTGTTAGCTGGAGATAATAACCCCTCAGACTGGCTCAGCTTAGTGTTAGCTGGAGATAATAACCCTTCAGACTGGCTCAGCTTAGTGTTAGCTGGAGATAATAACCCCTCAGACTGGCTCAGCTTAGTGTTCGCTGGGGTTAATAACCCCTCAGACTGGCTCAGCTTAGTGTTAGCTGGAGATAATAACCCCTCAGACTGGCTCAGCTTAGTGTTAGCTGGAGATAATAACCCCTCAGACTGGCTCAGTTTAGTGTTAGCTGGAGATAATAACCCTTCCGACTGGCTCAGCTTAGTGTTAGCTGGAGATAATAACCCCTCAGACTGGCTCAGCTTAGTGTTAGCTGGAGATAATAACCCCTCAGACTGGCTCAGCTTAGTGTTAGCTGGAGATAATAACCCCTCAGACTGGCTCAGCTTAGTGTTAGCTGGAGATAATAACCCTTCAGTAACTGGTGTTTTACAGGAGAACGGGTCAGGCGTAGGTAAGGTGGAGAAATTCCGTTAACTTTGACCAAATCCTGAATGGAAGATTCCTGGAATCGGGGAGGAACAAGCAGGACATGCAGAATCCGCCAAATCAGGATTTCTGGGAAACCGCAGAATTTTTCACCTCTATATATAACACAGGAACATCTAGATTTTAATTTTCCTGAGAACCACTGTGTCTGCTCTAGTGTATTGGCTGAGATGAGCAGTCCTGTGTCATTGGGGCTTACACGTTGGCGTGACAACTCAAACTGATTGGTTCAACCTTCCATTTGTAATGACACACTGTGTGACTAACAGGGTTTGGGCAGATTCTCTATACTCTAAAGCCAGCTCAAAGTAATGTTGTACAGACTGAAGAAGAGAGGACAGACTGATACAGATAGAGACATGGCCAGCAGGAATGTAATCTTACATTCTGGTAAGCACCTTAACTTCTCAGATTATTATTTGACAAATCAAATCTACGGAGCTGTCACATTGTGTGTCTACTGTTGGCCTGTGAACGTCAACGTAACACCTAAATGTTATTTATTCTTACAGGCTTCTTTAAAGCAACACGGTCATCTGTTTTCCCACTGTGGCCGCATGAGAAACTGCAGTAACAATAGTTGAAAACCACAACATAACAGTCCCTGAATCTATCGGACAATCCTGAATCTATCGGACAATCCTCATGTCCGATCTCCTCGCCTCCTACTCAATCCAGTTGGAAGAGAAGGTCCAAGGTCCCTCCCCTCAGACCTTCTCCAGTGTGTTTTTAGGAGGCGGCGAGGAGAGAGGATGCAAAGGAATGGAGGAAAGATAAATTGAGTCTCATTGTGTTTTGAGCTGTTGCCATGGAAGGTGAGGTGAGGTGACTAAGGTGTCTGGGCTATTACTGCCATGGAAGGTGAGGTGACTAAGGTGTCTGGGCTATTACTGCCATGGAAGGTGAGGTGACTAAGGTGACTTCCATTCTATTACTGCCATGGAAGGTGAGGTGAGGTGACTAAGGTGTCTGGGCTATTACTGCCATGGAAGGTGAGGTGACTAAGGTGTCTGGGCTATTACTGCCATGATAGGTGAGGTGACTAAGGTGTCTGGGCTATTACTGCCATGGAAGGTGAGGTGACTAAGGTGTCTGGGCTATTACTGCCATGGAAGGTGAGGTGACTAAGGTGTCTGGGCTATTACTGCCATGGATTAGTTGTCAGCGCTAATGACAGCTTTACAACAGTTAGAAATGGATAACATCTCTCCCTTTGCCAGAAGACTTCCTCCCAACTCCAAGAGCTGAGGATTGTGCTGCTGACCCAACACTCTTCCTGGTCATACGGGTGGATCAATCATTCACTGAGGAATTCAGAAGAGCAGTAGACAAACCCCCTGAAGATTCTCTGGTGAGAGACAGACTGGATTCACAGTCTGGTGCTGTTTACCGACGGGGACTGTCGGGGAGACGCAAACATTTAACAACACATTGAGAGTGAACAGAAGTGGCTTGTTGAAAAATGTGGAAACGGGTATCATTTCTTCAGCAATAAGACCAGGAGTGATGTCACTCAGGTCACAGAGCTACTGGAGAACATAGAGACAGGAAACATTATGGGCCATTATGAAACTGAGAGAGAGAGAGAAGAGGAGGAGAGGAGAGGTAACCTAATCAAATCAGATTATTCAGTCTATTGTACTTGGCAGAGAAGTTTATGAAGTTCAATCAGCAGCAGAAACAATAACAAAGCGTTTCCCCCACCCCTGTTTCTGTAAAAAGCTGACGGATGAGGCTGGAGAAATGTACAAACTATTCACAACCCTTAACTTTTTCCACATTTTGTTGTGTTACAGCCTGAATTTAAAATGGATTACATTGATATTGTTGGTCACTGGCCTACACACAACACCCCATATTGTCAAAGTGAACATTTTACTCATATCAGGGAAACTAGGCGTATGTCGCGGGTCACTACTTCACAGGAGAGCAATTTGAACGTAAACTTTAAAACTTTTTATCAAAATGCGTTTTTGTTTGTTAGAAAAGCCTTCTGGAACATGTGAATGTTCATGTGCCTTAAAAACAAACTTGTATGCCATCTGTAAATATATATTAAAATTGTTAAAATTAAGAGCCTAGTTGGTTTAGCCACAGAAAAAGACAGGAACCGTCCTGCTAGCCATGATTGGCTGAGATAATGGGTGGGCTGGACATGCCGAGAGATGAGTTCTGATTGGTCTGCCATGTAGCTTGCTTCTGTCTATAACATGAGCTGGTCAGTATGTCCAGGTAATCCTGTCTATAACATGAGCTGGTCAGTATGTCCAGGTAATCCTGTCTATAACATGAGCTGGTCAGAATGTCCAGGTAATCCTGTCTATGAGCTGGTCAGTATGTCCAGGTAATCCTGTCTATAACATGAGCTGGTCAGTATGTCCAGGTAATCCTGTCTATAACATGAGCTGGTCAGTATGTCCAGGTAATCCTGTCTATAACATGAGCTGGTCAGTATGTCCAGGTAATCCTGTCTATAACATGAGCTGGTCAGTATGTCCAGGTAATCCTGTCTATGAGCTGGTCAGTATGTCCAGGTAATCCTGTCTATGAGCTGGTCAGTATGTGTAGGTAATCCTGTCTATGAGCTGGTCAGTATGTGTAGGTAATCCTGTCTATAACATGAGCTGGTCAGAATGTGTAGGTAATCCTGTCTATGAGCTGGTCAGTATGTCCAGGTAATCCTGTCTATGAGCTGGTCAGTATGTCCAGGTAATCCTGTCTATGAGCTGGTCAGTATGTGTAGGTAATCCTGTCTATAACATGAGCTGGTCAGTATGTCCAGGTAATCCTGTCTATGAGCTGGTCAGTATGTGTAGGTAATCCTGTCTATAACATGATGGTCAGTATGTCCAGGTAATCCTGTCTATAACATGAGCTGGTCAGTATGTCCAGGTAATCCTGTCTATAACATGAGCTGGTCAGTATGTCCAGGTAATCCTGTCTATGAGCTGGTCAGTATGTGCAAGGTGGTCCCTGTCTATAACATGAGCTGGTCAGTATGTCCAGGTAATCCTGTCTATGGGCTGTGCCAGTATGTGTAGGTAATCCTGTCTATAACATGATGGTCAGTATGTCCAGGTAATCCTGTCTATAACATGAGCTGGTCAGTATGTCCAGGTAATCCTGTCTATGAGCTGGTCAGTATGTGTAGGTAATCCTGTCTATAACATGAGCTGGTCAGAATGTGTAGGTAATCCTGTCTATAACATGAGCTGGTCAGAATGTGTAGGTAATCCTGTCTATGAGCTGGTCAGTATGTCCAGGTAATCCTGTCTATGAGCTGGTCAGTATGTCCAGGTAATCCTGTCTATGAGCTGGTCAGTATGTGTAGGTAATCCTGTCTATAACATGAGCTGGTCAGTATGTCCAGGTAATCCTGTCTATGAGCTGGTCAGTATGTGTAGGTAATCCTGTCTATAACATGATGGTCAGTATGTGCAGGTAATCCTGTCTATAACATGAGCTGGTCAGTATGTCCAGGTAATCCTGTCTATAACATGAGCTGGTCAGTATGTCCAGGTAATCCTGTCTATGAGCTGGTCAGTATGTGTAGGTAATCCTGTCTATAACATGAGCTGGTCAGAATGTGTAGGTAATCCTGTCTATGAGCTGGTCAGTATGTCCAGGTAATCCTGTCTATGAGCTGGTCAGTATGTGTAGGTAATCCTGTCTATGAGCTGGTCAGTATGTCCAGGTAATCCTGTCTATGAGCCGGTCAGTATGTGTAGGTAATCCTGTCTATAACATGAGCTGGTCAGTATGTCCAGGTAATCCTGTCTATGAGCTGGTCAGTATGTGTAGGTAATCCTGTCTATAACATGATGGTCAGTATGTCCAGGTAATCCTGTCTATAACATGAGCTGGTCAGTATGTGTAGGTAATCATTTCTAACGCTGCTTTTTATAAATATATCACATAGTAGAACTGCATCAGTGTTGCTCTCCACTTTCTGGAGGACCGAGCTTTGAAATCAGTGGAATTAGAGTACAATAGCTAAGGAGATGGAGAAAATTCTGGCATTTGATTACAAATATGCAAATGGTTTCAAAAAGAGAACACACAGAAGGCTGTTGGATAAAACACCTGTCTTCAAACAAAGGCAACCATGGCATCCGTGACAGAGAGGGAGAAGCATCCAAAGAGAAGCACTCTGCTAGGGAGAGTAAAATGGTCAGCTGTTCCCTCAATATGCCTTAGCTAACCCTTCAGTTCCACCTCCCACACATGCAGTGACATCACCTGGTTTAAATTATGTTTCTAGAGACAATATCTCTCTCATCGTCACTCTATGCCTAGGTTTACCTCCACTATATTCACATCCTACCTTACCTTAGTCTGTACATTATGCCTTGAATCTACTCTACTACGCCCAGAAACCTGCTCCTCTTACTCTGTTCCGAACGTACTAGACTACCAGTTCTGATAGCCTTTAGCCGTACCCTTATCCTACTTCTCCTCCTGTTCCTCTGGTGATGTAGAGGTTAATCCAGGTCCTGCAGCCCCCAGCACCACTCCCAATCCCCAGGCGCTCTCATTTGTTGACTTCTGCAACCGTAAAAGTCTTGGTTTCATGCATGTTAACATTAGAAGCCTCCTCCCCAAGTTTGTTTTATTCACTGCCTTAGCACACTCTGCCAACCCAGATGTCCTAGCCGTGTCTGAATCCTGGCTTAGGAAGTCCACCAAAACCCCAGAAATGTCCATCCCTAACTATAACAAGATAGAACTGCCAAAGGGGGCAGAGTTGCAATCTACTGCAGAGACAGCCTGCAGAGTTCTGTCATACTATCCAGGTCTGTGCCCAAACAATTCGAGCTTCTACTTTAAAAAATCCACCTTTCCAGAAACAAGTCTCTCACCATTGCCGCTTGCTATAGACCCTCTGCCCCCAGCTGTGCCCTGGACACCATATGTGAACTGATTTCCCCCCATCTATCTTCAGAGCTTGTGCTGCTAGGTGACCTAAACTGGGACATGCTTAACACCCCAGCCATCCTACAATCTAAGCTTGATGCCCTCAATCTCACACAAATGATCAATGGACCTACCAGGTACAAATCCGTAAACACGGGCACCCTCATAGATATCATCCTAATCAACTTGCCCACATTCTTTTTTTTCTTCTCCTTTTACCCCCTTTTCGTGGTATCCAATTGTTAGTAACTACTATCTTGCCTCATCGCTACAACTTCCGTACGGGCTCGGGAGAGACGAAGGTCGAAAGCCATGCGTCCTCCGAAACACAACCCAACCAAGCCGCACTGCTTCTTAACACAGTGCGCATCCAACCCGGAAGCCAGCCGCACCAATGTGTCGGAGGAAACTAGCCTACCTGGTTAAAGGTGAAATAAAATAAAAATAGTGTCTGGAAGTAGCTGACAAGCTATTAAACGTTAGCTTGGGTGCTTGACTGCTGTTAAGATAGAACGCTCGGATCAACCCTACTCCTCGGCAGAGGGTCCAGTGTGTGATCTGAACGCTCTGAAATTACCAACAGACAATCTGACAACACACTGAGTTTATGAACACCCAGAGCGCACTCTGGCACTCCTGATTAAATTTCCGAACACACCTGTAGTATAAACCAGCCTTTAGTCTTGAAATCTTTGGTAGTTTATTACATGGCCTCACATGTGAATCCTTAAAAAGAGATGGGTGGAGCTAAATCTTTAGAGGCGCGTGAACGATGCTGAATGGGGGTGTAGACAAAGAAGAGCTCTCCAGTAGGTGTACCAAAACATTCATGGGCCATTTTCTCAAAAGTGTTATCAACTTTCAAAGAAGAAAAAAGCAGAATTACTTTCCCATTGTTCCTCAACTGTAGTGTATGATAAACCATCTTCTAGCTCTGAGTCTCTACTTTTATCCAATGTAAAATAAAAAACATTTCAAATGTTCCTACATAAGACCGAATTGAGCCAGTCCGTCACAAATATGTTTCTCTAAATATTTACGAATAAATAAAAAGCTGAAATAAATCAGGTAACTGATGTAGGAGAATCAGATTTTAAAAAATCTGGTAAAAATACACCTCATAGAACAGCGGGGACTGTGAAGAGACACAGAAAGGTACAGACACATGCAGACACACACATGATAACATGTAGACATGGATTTTTGGGTTGTAGATATGTGGTAGTGGAGTCGGGGCCTGAGGGCACACAATCTGTTGTGAAATCTGTTGTGAATGTATTGTAATGTTTTTACAATTGCATAACTGACATCATTTTGCTGGACCCCAGGAAGAGTAGCTGCTGCCTTGGCAGGAACTAATGGGGATCCATAATAAACCCCAGGAAGAGTAGCTGCTGCCTTGGCAGGAACTAATGGGGATCCAGAACAAACCCCAGGAAGAGTAGCTGCTGCCTTGGCAGGAACTAATGGGGATCCATAATAAACCCCAGGAAGAGTAGCTGCTGCCTTGGCAGGAACTAGGTGGGGATCCATAATAAACCCCAGGAAGAGTAGCTGCTGCCTTGGCAGGAACTAATGGGGATCCATAATAAACCCCAGGAAGAGTAGCTGCTGCCTTGGCAGGAACTAATGAGGATCCATAATAAACCCCAGGAAGAGTAGTTGCTGCCTTGGCAGGAACTAATGGGGATCCATAATAAACCCCAGGAAGAGTAGCTGCTGCCTTGGCAGGAACTAATGGGGATCCATAATAAACCCCAGGAAGAGTAGCTGCTGCCTTGGCAGGAACTAATGGGGATCCATAATAAACCCCAGGAAGAGTAGTTGCTGCCTTGGCAGGAACTAATGGGGATCCATAATAAACCCCAGGAAAGAGTCTAGTTGCTGCCTTGGCAGGAACTAATGGGGATCCATAATAAACCCCAGGAAGAGTAGCTGCTGCCTTGGCAGGAACTAATGGGGAATCCAGAATAAACCCCAGGAAGAGTAGCTGCTGCCTTGGCAGGAACTAATGGGGATCCATAATAAACCCCAGGAAGAGTAGCTGCTGCCTTGGCAGGAACTAATGGGGATCCATAATAAACCCCAGGAAGAGTAGCTGCTGCCTTGGCAGGAACTAATGGGGATCCATAATAAACCCCAGGAAGAGTAGTTGCTGCCTTGGCAGGAGCTAATGGGGATCCATAATAAACCCCAGGAAGAGTAGCTGCTGCCTTGGCAGGAACTAATGGGGATCCATAATAAACCCCAGGAAGAGTAGTTGCTGCCTTGGCAGGAACTAATGGGGATCCATAATAAACCCCAGGAAGAGTAGTTGCTGCCTTGGCAGGAACTAATGGGGATCCATAATAAACCCCAGGAAGAGAAGCTGCTGCCTTGACAGGAACTAATGGGGATCCATAATAAACCCCAGGAAGAGTAGCTGCTGCCTTGGCAGGAACTAATGGGGATCCATAATAAACCCCAGGAAGAGTAGCTGCTGCCTTGGCAGGAACTAATGGGGATCCATAATAAACCCCAGGAAGAGTAGCTGCTGCCATGACAGGAACTAATGGGGATCCATAATAAATACAAATAACCCTTGGTTAGATAGCTGTCAAAGGTGCATCGGTGGTTCCCCATTCTTGTGTCAGACCCAGCTCAGATTAACCATATAGTCCACAGTGTCAAACAGAGCTCAGATTAACCATATAGTCCACAGTGTCAAACACAGCTCACTCTTTTGATCAAGGGGTTTCTCTTAACTTTTGTCCAATGTAGGGTTAGGGTTAGGGTTTAGAGTTAGGGGTTAGGGTTTAGGGTTAGGGGGTTAGGGTTAGGGGGTTAGGGTTAGGGGTTAGGGGCTAAGGGTTAGGGTTAGGGGCTAGGGTTAGGGTTAGGGGGTTAGGGTTAGGGGGTAGGGTTAGGGGGTAGGGTTTCTCCTTGAGATGTTTCAAAATCGTTTCAGCAGCTCCTTGAATCAGACAGTGGTGTGAAAACCAGAAGGCTTTTCAGGGCCCTGGTCAAGGCATGTTGTAGTCCTGGTCCAGAAGGCTTTTCAGGGCCCTGGTCAAGGCATGTTGTAGTCCTGGTCCAGAAGGCTTTTCAGGGCCCTGGTCAAGGCTTGTTGTAGTCCTGGTCCAGAAGGCTTTTCAGGGCCCTGGTCAAGGCTTGTTATAGTCCTGGTCTATCAAGTTATTATTGGATGTAGCTGATGAACTCGTCTCATTGGTCTCTTGGGCCATGACACAATCATTACGTCTTGGCGGCATGCAGTAGACCCAACCTGATACAGTAGACCCAACCTGCTGCAGTAGACCCAACCTGCTGCAGTAGACCCAACCTGTTACAGTAGACCCAACCTGATACAGTAGACCCAACCTGCTGCAGTAGACCCAACCTGTTACAGTAGACCCAACCTGCTACAGTAGACCCAACCTGCTACAGTAGACCCAACCTGCTACAGTAGACCCAACCTGCTACAGTAGACCCAACCTGTTACAGTAGACCCAACCTGCTACAGTAGACCCAACCTGCTACAGTAGACCCAACCTGCTACAGTAGACCCAACCTGCTGCAGTAGACCCAACCTGCTACAGTAGACCCAACCTGCTACAGTAGACCCAACCTGCTACAGTAGACCCAACCTGCTACAGTAGACCCAACCTGTTACAGTAGACCCAACCTGCTACAGTAGACCCAACCTGCTGCAGTAGACCCAACCTGTTGCAGTAGACCCAACCTGCTGCAGTAGACCCAACCTGTTACAGTAGACCCAACCTGTTACAGTAGACCCAACCTGTTACAGTAGACCCAACCTGCTGCAGTAGACCCAACCTGTTGCAGTAGACCCAACCTGCTGCAGTAGACCCAACCTGTTACAGTAGACCCAACCTGTTACAGTAGACCCAACCTGCTACAGTAGACCCAACCTGTTACAGTAGACCCAACCTGCTACAGTAGACCCAACCTGCTGGAGTAGACCCAACCTGCTGGAGTAGACCCAACCTGTTACAGTAGACCCAACCTGTTGCAGTAGACCCAACCTGCTGCAGTAGACCCAACCTGTTACAGTAGACCCAACCTGTTACAGTAGACCCAACCTGTTACAGTAGACCCAACCTGTTGCAGTAGACCCAACCTGCTGCATTAGACCCAACCTGCTACAGTAGACCCAACCTATCACAGTAGACCCAACCTGTTACAGTAGACCCAACCTGTTACAGTAGACCCAACCTGCTACAGTAGACCCAATCTGCTGCAGTAGACCCAGCCTGTTACAGTAGACCCAACCTGCTACAGTAGACCCAACCTGCTACAGTAGACCCAACCTGCTGCAGTAGACCCAACCTGCTGCAGTAGATCCAACCTGTTGCAGTAGACCCAACCTGCTGCAGTAGACCCAACCTGTTACAGTAGACCCAACCTGCTACAGTAGACCCAACCTGCTACAGTAGACCCAACCTGGTACAGTAGACCCAACCTGCTGCAGTAGACCCAACCTGTTACAGTAGACCCAACCTGCTGCAGTAGACCCAACCTGCTACAGTAGACCCAACCTGTTACAGTAGACCCAACCTGCTGCAGTAGACCCAACCTGCTGCAGTAGACGCAACCTGCTGCAGTAGACGCAACCTGTTACAGTAGACCCAACCTGTTACAGTAGACCCAACCTGTTACAGTAGACCCAACCTGCTGCAGTAGACCCAACCTGGTACAGTAGACCCAACCTGTTACAGTAGACCCAACCTGGTACAGTAGACCCAACCTGCTACAGTAGACCCAACCTGGTACAGTAGACCCAACCTGGTACAGTAGACCCAACCTGTTACAGTAGACCCAACCTGTTACAGTAGACCCAACCTGCTGCAGTAGACCCAACCTGGTACAGTAGACCCAACCTGGTACAGTAGACCCAACCTGTTACAGTAGACCCAACCTGGTACAGTAGACCCAACCTGCTACAGTAGACCCAACCTGGTACAGTAAACCCAACCTGGTACAGTAGACCCAACCTGTAGACCCAACCTGTTACAGTAGACCCAACCTGTTACAGTAGACCCAACCTGTTACAGTAGACCCAACCTGTTACAGTAGACCCAACCTGTTACAGTAGACCCACCACGCCACAGCGCCATGGGGGATGTTTGACCACCACGCCACAGCGCCATGGGGGATGTTTGATCACCACGCCACAGCGCCATGGGGGATGTTTATCACCACGCCACAGCGCCATGGGGGATGTTTATCACCACGCCACAGCGCCATGGGGGATGTTTATCACCACGCCACAGCGCCATGGGGGATGTTTATCACCACGCCACAGCGCCATGGGGGATGTTTATCACCACGCCACAGCGCCATGGGGGATGTTTGACCACCACGTTTCACTCAGTCTGGACGAAATACCCACTGGGTTGTCATGTGCCTTTTACTGAAGAGTGGCTTCCGTCTGGCCACTCTACCTTAAAGAAACTCTGGAGCTCTGTCAGAGTGACCATCAGGTTCTTGGTCACCTCCCTGACCGAGGCCCTTCTCCCACGATTGCTCAGTTTGGCCGGGCGGCCAGCTCTAGGAAGAGTCTTGGTGGTTCCAAACTTCTTCCATTTAAGAATGATGGAGGCCACTGTGTTCTTGGGGACCTTCAATGCTGCAGAAATGTTTTGGTGCCCTTCCCCAGATCTGTGCCTCAACACAATCCTGTCTTGGAGCTCTACAGACAATTCCTTCGACCTCATGGCTTGGTTTTTTCTCTGACATGCACCATTAACTGTGGGACCTTATATAGACAGGTGTGTGCCTTTCCAAATCATGTCCAAACAATTGAATTTACCACAGGGGTGGACTCCAATCAAGTTGTAGAAACATCTCAAGGATGATCAATGGAAACAGGATGCACTCGAGCTCAATTTCAAGTCTCATAGCAAAGGTTCTGAATAGTTACGTAAATAAGGTATTTCAGATTTACATTTTGAATACATTTGCAAAACAAAATCTAAAAACCTGTTTTCACTTTACTCTTATGTCTGTTGCTGTCTGGAGATGTCCATCAGTGTCCCGTTTTCTAGCGGTAAATCCATTCGTTATAATAGAGAGGGTCAGAAGAGAAGGAGCAACGACCATCTCTTTCAAAATGCCAGCGCGTATCCTGGAAGGAGCTCCATTGCTGCGATTGGACAACACTCATCAAGAGAACCATTTCAGCTGACCGTTCCAACAGAGGAGAACTTGACTCTAGAAAAGGTGTTTTCTACGAGAGGACTACACCATGCTTCTTCTCAACGTTGGAAGTCTTCTTCCCCAGATGGAGGAAATTCACCTGCTCTCTAGTAACTGTAAGGTGGGAGAGCTTTGCTTTACCGAAACACGGTTGGATGGTTCGATAAAAAAAACGCTGAGATTGAAGTTGAAAATGATATAGTAATTAGAAGAGAACGCAAATGGCAAAGACAGGGGAGTTTGTATTTATGTAAGATCAGATATTGGGTTCAACTATAGATCATCAGATTTAAACCATGACGAGATTGAGTGGTTGGACATGTTATTACCAAAATAAAAACATATTATAGTTGGAACCTGTTATAGACAACCAGACCAATACAAATTTGATGAATTGTTGGAGACTTTTTCCAACTGTACAGACTTTGGTAAATCAGAGGATATTGTTACTGGTGATTTGAATACAGATATGCTAAAAAAGGGTCCTCGCTAAATTTTAAAGCTCTTAAGAATTTTTAAAATCTTTTTTCGCTTTATACAAGCTGATTTAATGAGCCCACCAGGTTCTGTCCTTCTACCCAAACCATCATTGACCTCGTGTTGGTGTCGGGTAGATCAAGGGTATCAAACAGTAGGGTTGTAAACTATGGGCTCGGTGATCATTCCATCATTTTCTGTAGTAGGAAGGTTCTAAAAACAGTTTTTAATTGTCATAACTTCACAAAAATTAGGGCTATGAAGAATTATAGTGCAGATATATTTTTGTTAATTGTTTGAGAAAATTGGACTGGTCGGCTGTATTGAAATGCAACGAGGTGGAGAATGCCTGGGGCCATTTTAAATCATTTGTTTTTACATGCTGTAGATAAGCAGACTCCAGTAATACAGGTTAGAATTAAGCAAAGAACTGAACCACGGATAAATTATAACATTTTAAAAGGCAATTAAGCGTAGAAATTAACGCTTTCTGGAGTTTAGGAAATCCAGGGCAAATTATATACTTATAGACTACTAGAAATTAAGAAATGAGGTCAACAGGATGATACAGAAGGCCAAGAAATAATATTTGAATGACAAAACAGTTGAAAATAGGAACAATCCGAGTAAACTATGTAAGTGTCTGAAGCTGTTAGGTTACAGTAACAGATTAAAGCTCTCAATCTTAGCTTGGAAATTGAAGTAAAGGTTACATCAGACAAGACCATGGTTGCAGACAGTCTGAATAGCTAGTTAGCAAGTTACTTTGTCAATCAGGTTGTTATGGGGGAGAGTCAAGTCCAGCAGTTTTACTCAACAGCAGGGGATTCAAGTAGGTAATTTTTCATTTGAAAAGGTGTCTGAGTCAACTGTGCTAGAGAGGCTGTGCTCGAGAGGCTGTGCTCGAGAGGCTGTGCTAGAGAGGCTGTGCTCGAGAGGCTGTGCTCGAGAGGCTGTGCTCGAGAGGCTGTGCTCGAGAGGCTGTGCTCGAGAGGCTGTGCTCGTGAGGCTGTGCTCGAGAGGCTGTGCTAGAGAGGCTGTGCTCGAGAGGCTGTGCTAGAGAGGCTGTGCTCGAGAGGCTGTGCTCGAGAGGCTGTGCTAGAGAGGCTGGAAGAACTTGACCGTTCCATAGCAACTGGCCTTGACAACATTCCTGACAATTTTTTTTAAAAGGATCCTGCGGTAGTTACCACCCCCTGTCTAACTCACATTGTGAATCTGTCTATTGAACTAGGGTGTTTTCCCAGTGAACTAAAACTTGCAAGGGTCATTCCTTTATATAAAAAAAAGGGAATAAGTTAGATCATGGAAACTATTGTCCTGTCTCAATCCTGTGTGCTTAATCGAAGGTCATGGATAAGACTATGTTCAAGAAGATTGACAGTTATATTCCCTTACATTACCTATTTAATGAGCTCCAATCTGGCTTTAGGAAATCCCATTCCACTGACACCTGCCTACTATATCTGACTGACCACATCAGGAAGGAAGTAGACGGAGGGACATTTTGTGGTATGGTTATGTTAGATCTCCAAAAGGCGTTCGATACAGTGGATCATAAGATTCTGTTAATCAAACTAAGAGTCATGGGCTTTAACAACTTAGCAGTAAAATGGGGTCAGCTCTTACCTGCAAGGAAGAAAACAGATGGTGGATGGGACCCTGTCTAAACTCAAAATCTGGAACTGTGGGGTACCCCAAGGGAGTGTGCTGGGTCCACTTTTATTTCTATTGCATATAAATGATCTGAAATCTGCCTGTACATGTGACCTTTTCCTCGATGCAGATGATTCTGCACTGTTGGTTTCCCACAAAGACAATAATGTGGTTGAGAAAGCCCTCAGTGCTGATATTCTGAATGTCAGTAAATGGCTATAGGACAATAAGCTGTCACTTCACCTTAGAAAAACAGAGTCCATCTTGTTCGGGTTCAAAGTGAAACTGATGAAATCCCCAGATTTTAAGGTGGTAGTAGGTGACATAGTAGTCACAGCAAAAGACTCTGTTAAGTATCTTGGATGTTACGTATCTTGGATGTTACGTATCTTGGATGTTACGTATCTTGGATGTTACGTATCTTGGATGTGTGCGAGATAACCATCTGACAGGGGAAAGCACGGCACAAAACGTTATCTCCAAAGTGAACCATACAATTAAGTTTCTGGCTAGAACCTACAAATATCTGGATAGGAATGCAATGGGGACATTGCCAGGGTCTCTTGTTCAGTGCCACTTCGACTATGCATGCTCTTCCTGGTACAATAGTGGCCCCAAGATAATACAAAATGAATTGCAGACATCTCAGAACAAACTAGTCAGGATTATTCTTAAACTTCCAGCACTTACGCATCTTGACCATTCCCCCTTTACCTCTTCAAAAGGACCACAATGGAAATAAGCTGTTAAGCTTTTTCGTGTTCTCCTTGTTGATTTTCTGAAATTGTGGAGGCGTCACCGGCTGGAGCGTCCTTATGTATGTATCTTACAAATTGTCAAATATATTTAAATCAATCAAAGAACAAATTCTTATTTACAATGATAGCCTATTTATGGTGATTATTAGTTTAACATTTTTTTAATGTATTTTTAAACCTGTCCCTCATTTGAAGCTCAACCCTGTTATGTGACCTGAACCCTCGTTTTAATATGGTGAAAATATTCCTTTTAAAATATTTTTCTCTCTCAAAAAGAAACATTGAACATCTAGTCAAATAGTAGTCTGAATGCAGGTGAGCTGATTCTACTCTTTTTGTTTATTTTCTGGTGTTTTGTGTTGGAAAACAGAGCTGGTCGATCATAACACGCCAACCCTTTAACCCATAGATAGACAGGCTAGAGATTATTCAACAATAACATTTTTAGTTTGAAGCTTGCATTCAATGGCCCCTCCCTGTTGCACACCACAAGCTTCCACTGCCCCTGTCACAAGGGGATTCATGGCTGATTAAGCTTCCACAAGGGGATTCATGGCTGATTAAGCTTCCACTGCCCCAAGGGGAGTCATGGCTGATTAAGCTTCCACTGCCCCTGTCACAAGGGGATTCATGGCTGATTAAGCTTCCACTGCCCCTGTCACAAGGGGATTCATGGCTGATTAAGCTTCCACTGCCCCTGCCACAAGGGGATTCATGGCTGATTAAGCTTCCACTGCCCCTGTCACAAGGAGATTCATGGCTGATTAATCTTCCACTGCCCCTGTCACAAGGGGATTCATGGCTGATTAATCTTCCACTGCCCCTGTCACAAGGGGATTCATGGCTGATTAATCTTCCACTGCCCCTGTCACAAGGGGATTCGTGGCTGATTAAGCTTCCACAAGGGGATTCATGGCTGATTAATCTTCCACTGCCCCTGTAAGATGAAATCAGCCACCCTGTTTTTTTTTTTTTTACACTTCTCAAAAAGGCACCCAATTGGTGGAACGACCCAATATCAAACAGCTGGACGGTTGTTGATGCTGCAGGTATTTGATTACAATGCTGCTAGAAACCCCCCCCCCCCAAAAACAATAAATATGTATGCATCTCAAATGGCATTATTCCCTGGTCTATGGTAGTGCACTATATAGGGAATAGGGTGCCAATTGGGAAGCAGCCCAACATCCTACCTTCCACTCTGACATTTAGTACATCTCCCTTCATTCATAATCAGACTACAACATGATTTAAGAATAAAGACCTAACTTAAATCAAACCTTTTAAACCGTCATACTTCTGGGATTCGGAAGAAAATGGCCGCCGAGCTGATCTTCTTTCAGGTTTTTCCAAAATGGCAGGATTATAGATCAATCAAAAAAAAAATGATTTCGAAACTGTCGATCTACTCCAAATAAATGTGGTCTATGTCAAGAGCTTACAGAAGGGTTTATATTGAGGCAACTGACATAAAGAAGAACAACAAACGTGTTTGTGCACATTGAACCATGTTAGAAGTTTAGTCGTTACATTATAATCCGGAGTGGTTTTCCACCATTTCCTTAGAAACAAAACAGGTCACTGAAAACAACACGAAAAGTGAAAAGCAAAGGGCTGATTTTAAGTATATACACACACACACACACACACACACACACACACACACACACACACACACACACACACACACACACACACACACACACACACACACACACACACACACACACACACACACACACACACGCGGCATCAGCTTAACTCTTCTTCTCTATGTATAGCCTATAGCCTATTGAGTTGAGTCTGAGATGAGTAAAGGAGGAAACAAGGGGAGGGAGGTAGGAGGGGTGATGAGGGAGGGAGGAGGGAGGGAGGAGGGAGGGAGGAGGGGTGATGAGGGAGGGAGGAGTGGTGATGAGGGAGGGTGAAGGGGTGAGGGAGGTAGAAGGGGTGATGAGGGAGGGAGGAGGGGTGATGAGGGGTGAGGAGGGAGGGAGAAGGGGTAATGAGGGAGGGAGAAGGGAGGGAGAAGGGGTGATGAGGGGTGAGGAGGGAGGGAGAAGGGGTGATGAGGGAGGGAGAAGGGGTGAGGAGGGAGGTAGGAGGGGTGAAGCAGCAGAGAAAGAGACAACAGCAGTGCTTATTCTAATCATTCAGACTGTGTGGCAGAATAGGTACAGATAGAAGGGGTTGTGGGGCAGAATAGGTACAGGTAGCAGGGGTTGTGGGGCAGAATAGGTACAGGTAGAATGGGTTGTGGGGCAGAATAGGTACAGGTAGAAGGGGTTGTGGGGCAGAATAGGTACAGGTAGAAGGGGTTGTGGGGCAGAATAGGTACAGATAGAAGGGGTTGTGGGGCAGAATAGGTACAGATAGAAGGGGTTGTGGGGCAGAATAGGTACAGATAGAAGGGGTTGTGGGGCAGAATAGGTACAGGTAGCAGGGGCAGAATAGGTACAGATAGCACGTAGCTGGGGCAGAATAGGTACAGATAGCAGGTAGCTGGGGCAGAATAGGTACAGGTAACTGGGGCAGAATAGGTACAGGTAGAAGGGGTTGTGGGGCAGAATAGGTACAGGTAGCAGGGGCAGAATAGGTACAGATAGCACGTAGCTGGGGCAGAATAGGTACAGGTAACACATGTTGTGGGGCAGAATAGGTACAGGTAGCTGGGGCAGAATAGGTACAGGTAGAAGGGGTTGTGGGGCAGAATAGGTACAGGTAGCAGGGGCAGATTAGGTACAGGTAGCTGGGGCAGAATAGGTACAGGTAACACATGTTGTGGGGCAGAATAGGTACAGGTAGCTGGGGCAGAATAGGTACAGGTAGAAGGGGTTGTGGGGCAGAATAGGTACAGGTAGCAGGGGCAGAATAGGTACAGGTAGCAGGTGCAGAATAGGTACAGGTAGCAGGGGCAGAATAGGTACAGGTAGCAGGTAGCTGGGGCAGAATAGGTACAGGTAGAAGGGGTTGTGGGGCAGAATAGGTACAGGTAGAAGGGGTTGTGGGGCAGAATAGGTACAGGTAGCAGGTAGCTGGGGCAGAATAGGTACAGGTAGAAGGGGTTGTGGGGCAGAATAGGTACAGTGAAACATGCTATGTCAACATTCCTCCCCCATTGACCACACCTCATCCTCACACATTACTTCTAATACATATATATATACACCACCGTTCAAAAGTTTGGGGTCACTTAGAAATATCCTGGTTTTTGAAAGAAAAACATTTTTTTTGTCCATTAAAATAACATCAAATTGATCAGAAATACAGTGTAGACATTGTTAATGCTGTAAATGATTATTGTAGCTGGAAACGGCTGTTTTTTAATGGAATATCTACATAGGCGTACAGAGGCCCATTATCAGCAACCATCACTCCTGTATTCCAATGGCACATTGTGTTAGCTAATCCAAGTTTATCATTTTAAAAGACTAATTGATCATTAGAAAACCCTTTCGCAATTATGTTAGCACAGCTGAAAACTGTTCTTCTGATTAAAGAAGCATAAAACTGGCCTACTATAGACTAGTTGAGCATCAGCATTTGTGGGTTCGATTACAGGCTCAAAATGGCTAGAAACAAAGTACTTTCTTCTGAAACTCGTCAGTCTATTCTTGTTCTGTGAAATGAAGGCTATTCCATGTGAGAAATTGACAAGAAACTGAAGATCTCGTACAACGCTGTGTACTACTCCCTTCACAGAACAGCGCAAACTGTCTCTAACCAGAATAGAAAGAGGAGTGGGAGGCCCCGGTGCACAACTGAGCAAGAGGACAAGTACATTAGAGTGTCTAGTTTGAGAAACAGACGCCTCACAAGTCCTCAACTGGCAGCTTCATTAAATAGTACCCACAAAACACCAGTCTCAACGTCAACAGTGAAGAGGCGACTCCGGGATGCTGCCCTTCTAGGCAGAGTTCCTCTGTCCAGTGTCGGTGTTCTTTTTCCCAGTCTGAGATATGGCTTTGTCTTTGCAACTCTGCCTAGAAGGGCATGCTGATGCTCCAGATCCTCAACTAGTCTAAACAAGGCCAGATTTATTGCTTCTTTAAAATCAGGCCAACAGTTTTCAGATGTGCTAACATAATTGTAAAATGATTTTCTAATGATCAATTAGCCTTTTAAAATGATAAAACGTGCCATTTGAACACAGGAGTGATGGTTGCTGATAATGGGCCTCTGTACGCCTATGTAGATATTCCATTAAAAAACAGCCGTTTCCAGCTACAATAGTCATTTACAACATTAACAATGTCTACACTGTATTTCTGATCAATTTGATGTTATTTTAATGGACCAAAAAATGTGCATTTCTTTCAAAAACCAGGATATTTCTAAGTGACCCCAAACTTTTGAACGGTAGTGTATATATATATATATATTAGTCCCCTTTATCTAATCACCATCAATATTCTTACTATTTTTTACTGTTATTGTTGATTACATTCTCACTTCGCTTTAGCAACAGTGGCTTTGTCATTCATGCTAATACAGCTTATTCAAATCTTAGATAGACAGAGAGAGACAGAGAGAGTCAGAGAGAGTCAGAGAGAGAGTCAGAGAGAGAGAGAGAGTCAGAGAGAGAGAGAGTCAGAGAGAGAGAGAGTCAGAGAGAGAGAGAGTCAGAGAGACAGAGAGTCAGAGAGACAGAGAGTCAGAGAGACAGAGAGTCAGAGAGACAGAGAGTCAGAGAGAGAGAGAGTCAGAGAGACAGAGAGTCAGAGAGACAGAGAGTCAGAGAGACAGAGAGAGTCAGAGAGAGTCAGAGAGAGAGTCAGAGAGAGAGAGAGAGTCAGAGAGAGAGAGAGAGTCAGAGAGAGAGAGAGTCAGAGAGAGAGAGAGTCAGAGAGAGAGAGAGTCAGAGAGACAGAGAGTCAGAGAGACAGAGAGTCAGAGAGACAGAGAGTCAGAGAGACAGAGAGTCAGAGAGAGAGAGAGTCAGAGAGACAGAGAGTCAGAGAGACAGAGAGTCAGAGAGACAGAGAGTCAGAGAGAGAGAGAGTCAGAGAGACAGAGAGTCAGAGAGTCAGAGAGACAGAGAGAGAGAGAACGGGAGGGAGAGGAACAGCATTCCACAGTTCCAGACAGAAGCAGCCAGAGTTCCAGAGATGAGTCCAGCTGAATCGCCAAGCTGCTGTGGAAGTGTATCAGACAAACGCAGCTCCCTGCCCTCCCTCCGTCCAGGGTGCCGCTAGGAACATGTAGTCCACAGGAGGGCACTATTTTGGTGTCACTGCTCAATAGGACACACCCCTCGGTCCTTACAGCAGAAGTAATGAACTACAACGCCGTTGGGATACCTGGCGAAGGCGCTGCACAGGACAGACAGACAGACGATTCAGTAACAGTATATAAACAGAGCCTTAACCTCATATTTACTTGAGGTTAATCACTTACTCAGAATGTATATTACCTAGTTGTAGGTGTTTTGTAAAGCATTCATGTTAGTACTAAAAGGGGATTGTGTAAATATATCAAATGGCTTGGCGATTCAGGTAAACCAAGTACCACTAAACCAGTATTACCTGTTCCCCATCTTCTTCTTACAGACCCTGCAGGTCTTCTCTTCTGAGATGGTACACTTCACCTGCTGGTGGAAGATACGCTCCTCCTGGACCTGAAAACAAACAAACAAACAAACAAACAAACAAACAAACAAACAAACAAACAAACAAACAAACAAACAAACAAACAAACAAACACACACACACACACACACACACACACACACACACACACACACACACACACACACACACACACACACACACACACACACACACACACACACACACACACACACACACACACACACACACACACACACACACACACACACACACACACGTCAGGTGGGTAGAAACAACACACACACAACGTCCATCTCTCTCACCCATAGGAACTCTTGAGGACCTGGTCAAAGAGTTTCCTCAGCCTTACAAACACACACATCCCCAGCTCACACACACACCCCCCAGCTCACACACACACCCTCAGCTCACCCGTAGGAACTCAGCCTGCAGCAGACTCTTGAGCACCTGGTCAAAGCGTTTCCTCTGAGCCTTCTCCTCCAGAACACTCTCTAGGAACACACGGATCTCTCTGATCTGAGTGTTGGCTGGCAGCAGGTCGATGGCCTGGTGAAGAGATAAAATATAGATAGTAAACCTATAGACCTGGACCATAATGATCTGAGTGTTAGCTGGCAGCAGGTCGATGGCCTGGTGAAGAGATATAATATAGATAGTAAACCTATAGACCTGGACCATAATGATCTGAGTGTTGGCTGGCAGCAGGTCGATGGCCTGGTGAAGAGATATAATATAGATAGTAAACCTATAGACCTGGACCATAATGATCAGTGTTAGCTGGCAGCAGGTCGATGGCCTGGTATGAAGCAGAGACAGAGATGGTAGATACAGTGGTGTTTATCAAGGGGCAAAAATGACTGTGTAAAATCAATTATACAAATACTGAGCTGCCTATATTCAGGGGAGGCAGGTAGCCTAGTGGTTAGAGTGTAGAGGTGGCAGGGTAGCCTAGTGGTTAGAGTGTAGAGGTGGCAGGTAGCCTAGTGGTTAGAGTGTAGAGGTGGCAGGGTAGCCTAGTGGTTAGAGTGTAGAGGTGGCAGGGTAGCCTAGTGGTTAGAGTGTAGAGGCGGCAGGTAGACTAGTGGTTAGAGTGTAGAGGCGGCAGGTAGACTAGTGGTTAGAGTGTAGAGGCGGCAGGTAGCCTAGTGGTTAGAGTGTAGAGGCGGCAGGTAGCCTAGTGGTTAGAGTGTAGAGGCGGCAGGTAGCCTAGTGGTTAGAGTGTAGAGGCGGCAGGTAGACTAGTGGTTAGAGTGTAGAGGCGGCAGGTAGACTAGTGGTTAGAGTGTAGAGGCGGCAGGTAGCCTAGTGGTTAGAGTGTAGAGGTGGCAGGGTAGCCTAGTGGTTAGAGTGTAGAGGTGGCAGGTAGCCTAGTGGTTAGAGTGTAGAGGTGGCAGGGTAGCCTAGTGGTTAGAGTGTAGAGGTGGCAGCGCAGCCTAGTGGTTAGAGTGTAGAGGCGGCAGGTAGCCTAGTGGTTAGAGTGTAGAGGTGGCAGGTAGCCTAGTGGTTAGAGTGTAGGGGGGGCAGGTAGTCTAGTGGTTAGAGTGTAGAGGCGGCAGGGTAGCCTAGTGGTTAGAGTGTAGAGGTGGCAGGTAGCCTAGTGGTTAGAGTGTAGAGGTGGCAGGGTAGCCTAGTGGTTAGAGTGTAGAGGTGGCAGGTAGCCTAGTGGTTAGAGTGTAGAGGTGGCAGGGTAGCCTAGTGGTTAGAGTGTAGAGGTGGCAGCGCAGCCTAGTGGTTAGAGTGTAGAGGCGGCAGGTAGCCTAGTGGTTAGAGTGTAGAGGTGGCAGGTAGCCTAGTGGTTAGAGTGTAGGGGGGGCAGGTAGTCTAGTGGTTAGAGTGTAGAGGGGGCAGGTAGCCTAGTGGTTAGAGTGTAGAGGTGGCAGGTAGCCTAGTGGTTAGAGTGTAGAGGTGGCAGGTAGCCTAGTGGTTAGAGTGTAGAGGTGGCAGGGTAGCCTAGTGGTTAGAGTGTAGAGGTGGCAGGGTAGCCTAGTGGTTAGAGTGTAGAGGCGGCAGGTAGACTAGTGGTTAGAGTGTAGAGGCGGCAGGTAGACTAGTGGTTAGAGTGTAGAGGCGGCAGGTAGCCTAGTGGTTAGAGTGTAGAGGCGGCAGGTAGCCTAGTGGTTAGAGTGTAGAGGCGGCAGGTAGCCTAGTGGTTAGAGTGTAGAGGCGGCAGGTAGACTAGTGGTTAGAGTGTAGAGGCGGCAGGTAGACTAGTGGTTAGAGTGTAGAGGCGGCAGGTAGACTAGTGGTTAGAGTGTAGAGGTGGCAGGGTAGCCTAGTGGTTAGAGTGTAGAGGTGGCAGGTAGCCTAGTGGTTAGAGTGTAGAGGTGGCAGGGTAGCCTAGTGGTTAGAGTGTAGAGGTGGCAGCGCAGCCTAGTGGTTAGAGTGTAGAGGCGGCAGGTAGCCTAGTGGTTAGAGTGTAGAGGTGGCAGGTAGCCTAGTGGTTAGAGTGTAGGGGGGGCAGGTAGTCTAGTGGTTAGAGTGTAGAGGCGGCAGGGTAGCCTAGTGGTTAGAGTGTAGAGGTGGCAGGTAGCCTAGTGGTTAGAGTGTAGAGGTGGCAGGGTAGCCTAGTGGTTAGAGTGTCGAGGTGGCAGGTAGCCTAGTGGTTAGAGTGTAGAGGTGGCAGGGTAGCCTAGTGGTTAGAGTGTAGAGGTGGCAGCGCAGCCTAGTGGTTAGAGTGTAGAGGCGGCAGGTAGCCTAGTGGTTAGAGTGTAGAGGTGGCAGGTAGCCTAGTGGTTAGAGTGTAGGGGGGGCAGGTAGTCTAGTGGTTAGAGTGTAGAGGGGGCAGGTAGCCTAGTGGTTAGAGTGTAGAGGTGGCAGGTAGCCTAGTGGTTAGAGTGTAGAGGCGGCAGGTAGCCTAGTGGTTAGAGTGTAGAGGTGGCAGGGTAGCCTAGTGGTTAGAGTGTAGAGGTGGCAGGGTAGCCTAGTGGTTAGAGTGTTGGACCAGTAACCGAAAGGTCGCAAGATCGAATCCCAGAGCTGACAAGGTAAAAATCTGTCGTTCTGCCTCTGAACAAGGCAGTTAACCCACTGTTCCCCGGTAGGCCGTCATTGTAAATAAGAATTTGTTCTTAACTGACTTTCCAAGTTAAATAAATATATTGTTGCTCAAAATAAGTTTAATAAGTAACTTTTTTCTCTCAAAAAAAGTAGATGTCAAAATTATTGATAACTCTGTTTGATACCGGCTCTGAGCTTTTTCTAAAGCGTTTTATGAGTTGGAGAACACATAATGTGGAAACCTTCTTCCGTACAAAATCCTTCCATATGCTTGATATCCTTCTTCTGCGTTTATGGACTTCCCTCTTCAATTCAAACCACATGTTTTCATTTGGGTTCAAGTGTTGATTTTGTGGCAAATTAACAATTTCTTTGGGGATTTTCATGTGTGCTTGGGGTTATCGTCTTGCTGGAAGATCCACTTGTAGCCAGGTTTCGGCCTCCTGGCAGACAACCGGGTTTTTGGCTAAAATATCCTGGAACTGGGTAAAGTACATGATGCCTTTGACCTTAACAAGGGCCCCAAGACCAGTGGAAGCTAAATAGCCCCATAACATCAAAGATCCACCAGCGTAATTTACAGAAGGTATGAGGTCATTTTCTGCTGATGCGTTCTCATTTCGACACCAAACCCACCACTGCTTGGGATTATTGTATGGCGTCATACACAAGATGGCGCCGACAGAGATGGTCGCCTCGCTTCGAGTCCTTAGGAAACTATGCAGGATTTTTTAATCTTTTCTGTATTATTTATTACATTGTTACCCCAGGAAATCTTAAGTCTTATTACAAACACCCGGGAAGAACTAATGGATATAAGAGCGACGTGAACATACTAACATTACGACCAGGAATACGACTTTCCCGAAGCGGGTCCTCTGTTTGGACCACGGCCCAGGACAATGGATCTAATCCCAGAAGCCGACCCAAAACAACGTCGCCGCAGAAGGGGCAGACGGAGCGTCCTTCTGGTCCACTTCACCCACCGCTCCCGAGTATACTACTCGCCAATGTCCAGTCTCTCGACAACAAGGTAGAAGAAATTTGAGCAAGGGTTGCCTTCCAGAGAGACATCAGAGATTGTAAAATTCTCTGTTTCACGGAAACATGGCTCTCTCGGGATATGTTGTCGGATTTGGTTCAGCCACCGGGCTTCTCCATGCATCGCGCCGACAGAGATAAACACCTCTCTGGGAAGAGGAAGGGTTGGGGTGTATGCGTTATGATTAACGACTCATGGTGTAATCATAACAACATACAGGAACTCAAGTCTTTCTGCTCACCCGATCTAGAATTCCTTACAATCAAATGCCGGCCATTTTACCTACCAAGAGAATTCTCGTCAGTTATCGTCACAGCTGTGTACATTCCCCCTCAAGGAACTTCACTGGACTCTATGTAAACTGGAAACCATATATCCCGAGGCTGCATTTATTGTAGCTGGGGATTTTAACAAAGCAAATTTAAGAACAAGGCTACCTAAATTCTATCAGCATATTGATCGTAGTACACGCAGGGGTAATACACTCGACCACTGCTACTCTAACTTCCGCGATGCATACAAAACCCTCCCCTGCCCTCCCTTCGGCAAATCCGACCACAACGCCATCTTGCTCCTACCGTCTTATAGGCAGAAACTCAAACAGGATTAACCAGTGACTAGAACCATTCAACGCTGGTCTAACCAATCGGAATCCATGCTTCAAGATGGTTTTGATCACGAGGACTGGAATATATTCCTGTCAGCCTCAGAGAATAACATCGATCTATACGCTGACTCGGTGAGTGAGTTTATAAAGAAGTGCATTGGAGATGTTGTTCCCACTGTGACTATTAAAACCTTCCCTAACCAGAAACCGTGGATGGATGGCGGCATTCACGCAAAACTGATAGCACGATCCACCGCATTTAACCATGGAAAGATGTCTGGGAATATGGTTGAATATAAACAGTGTAGTTATTCCCTCCGCAAGGCAATCAAACAGACAAAACATCAGTACAGAGACAAAGTGGAGTCGCAAATTAACGGCTCAGACACAAGACGTATGTGGCAGGGTCTACAGACAAAAACAGACTACAATGGGAAAACCAGCCACATCGCGGACACCGACGTCACGCTTCCAGACAAACTAAACACCTTCTTTTCCCACTGAGGATAATAGTGTCACAAAGACCCCCCCCCCCCACTCCTTCTCCGTGGTCGACGTGAGTAAAACATTTAAAAGTGTTAACCTTCGCTAGACTGCTGGCACCGACGGCATCCCTAGCCGCAATCCTCAGAGTATGCGCAGACCAGCTGGCTGGTGTGTTTACGGAAATATTCAATCACTCCCTATCCAAGTTTGCTGTCCCCACATTTCAAGATGGCCACCATTGTTCCTGTGCCCAAGAAGGCAAAGATAACTAAATGATTACCGCCCCTTAGCACTCACTTCTGTCATCATGAAGTGCTTTGAGAGACTGGTCAAGGACCATATCACCTCCACCTTACCGGCCACTCTAGACCCACTTCAGTTTGCATACCGCCCCAACACGTCCACAGACGATGCAATCGGCATCACACTGCCCACTGCCCTCCTCTGGACAAGAGGAATACCTATGTAAGAACGCTGTTCATCGACTACAGCTCAGGATAGAAGACCCTAGTAGCCTGGAAAGCTTAATGCTCCTCTGTGTACACATCACAGACAAACTGAAACGGTCCACCCACATAGACATTGTGGTGAAGAAGGCGCGACAGCGCCTCGTCAACCTCAGGAGAGCTTGTCACCCAAAACCATGACCAACTTTTACAGATGCACAATCAAGAGCATCATGTCGGGCTGTATCGCCGCCTGGTACGGCAACTGCACCGCCCACAACCACAAGGCTCTCCAGAGGGTAGTGAGGTCTGCACAACGCATCACCGGGGGCAAACTACCTGCCCTCCAGGACACCTACAGCACCCGATGTCACAGGAAGGACAAAAAAGATCATCATGGACAACAACCACCCGAGCCACTGCCTGTTCACCCCGCTATCATCCAGAAGGCGAGGTCAGTACAGGTGCATCAAAGCTGAGACCGAGAGACTGAAAAACAGCTTCTATCTCAAGGCCATCAGACTGTTAAACAGCCATCACTAACTTAGAGAGGCTGCTGCCTACATTGAGACCCAATCACTGGCCACTTTAACAAAATGGAACACTAGTCACTTTAAACAATGCCACTTTAATATTGTTTACATTACTCATCTCATATGTACATATTGTATTTTATACCATCTATTGCACCTTGCCTATGCCGCTCGACCATATACTTACATTTATATGTACATATTCTCATTCACCCCTTTAGATTTGTGTGTATTAGGTATTTGTTGTGGATTACTTGTTAGATATTACTGCACGATCGGAACTAGAAACACAAGCAATTCGCTACACTCACATTAACATCTGCTAACCATGTGTATGTGACAAATACAATCAGATTTGATGTGACTGCTGTGTGTGGTCAAGGACCTCTATTCTCAGGTCATTTGACCAAAGCTCCATTTCCAATCCATGTGCCAATGTTGTTTAACAAACTCAAGACGTTTCCATTTGTTGGACGACATGAAAATAGAGCTCTTTGGCGATGCACACCAGTGGTGGGTTTGGTGTCGAAATGAGACAAACAGGAAATAGATACATATTTGAAAATTGACCATTAACTTCCACAGGGGATCCCTCCCCCTCCCCTCCGTGCTCTCTCTCCCCCTCCGCTCCCCCTCCCCTCCGTGCTCGCTCCCCCTCCGCTCCCCCTCCCCTCCGTGCTCTCTCTCCCCCTCCGCTCCCCCTCCCCTCCGTGCTCTCTCTCCCCCTCCGCTCCCCCTCCCCTCCGTGCTCGCTCCCCCTCCGCTCCCTCTCCCCTCCATCTCCCCTCCGCCTCCTCTCCCCCTCCATCTCCCTCTCCATCTCCCTCTCCATCTCCCTCTCCATCTCCCCCTCCGTGCTCTCTCCCCCTCTCTTAGCAAGACAGACTCTGGGAGCTGAGCCAGGGGAAATGAAAGCAGAGCCACATTAAAACTCAGTAAGAGAGAGGAGAGCAGAACCACCGTACAGGTTACAGAAACCTGTTCATAAACCCACAACTCAGAGCTCTGGTGCTGCCCAACACCACATTGATACAGCACTGATACAGAAACCTGCAGTCTACCTTAGTGGTATTCAGAGTGTTGTGGTGCAGTCTACCTTAGTGGTATTCAGAGTGTTGTGGTGCAGTCTAACTTAGTGGTATTCAGAGTGTTGTGGTGCAGTCTACCTTAGTGGTATTCAGAGTGTTGTGGTGCAGTCTACCTTAGTGGTATTCAGAGTGTTGTGGTGCAGTCTACCTTAGTGGTATTCAGAGTGTTGTGGTGCAGTCTACCTTAGTGGTATTCAGAGTGTTGTGGTGCAGTCTACCTTAGTGGTATTCAGAGTGTTGTGGTGCAGTCTACCTTAGTGGTATTCAGAGTGTTGTGGTGCAGTCTACCTTAGTGGTATTCAGAGTGTTGTGGTGCAGTCTACCTTAGTGGTATTCAGAGTGCTGTGGTGCAGTCTACCTTAGTGGTATTCAGAGTGTTGTGGTGCAGTCTACCTTAGTGGTATTCAGAGTGCTGTGGTGCAGTCTACCTTAGTGGTATTCAGAGTGTTGTGGTGCAGTCTACCTTAGTGGTATTCAGAGTGTTGTGGTGCAGTCTACCTTAGTGGTATTCAGAGTGCTGTGGTGCAGTCTACCTTAGTGGTATTCAGAGTGCTGTGGTGCAGTCTACCTTAGTGGTATTCAGCATGCTGTGGTGCGGTCTACCTTAGTGGTATTCAGCATGCTGTGGTGCGGTCTACCTTAGTGGTATTCAGCATGCTGTGGTGCGGTCTACCTTAGTGGTATTCAGCATGCTGTGGTGCAGTCTACCTTAGTGGTATTCAGCATGCTGTGGTGCAGTCTACCTTAGTGGTATTCAGAGTGTTGTGGTGCAGTCTACCTAAGTGGTATTCACCGTGCTGTGGTGCAGTCTACCTTAGTGGTATTCAGCATGCTGTGGTGCAGTCTACCTTAGTGGTATTCAGAGTGTTGTGGTGCAGTCTACCTTAGTGGTATTCAGCATGCTGTGGTGCAGTCTACCTTAGTGGTATTCAGCATGCTGTGGTGCGGTCTACCTTAGTGGTATTCAGCATGCTGTGGTGCAGTCTACCTTAGTGGTATTCAGCATGCTGTGTTGTGGTGCAGTCTACCTTAGTGGTATTCAGAGTGCTGTGGTGCAGTCTACCTTAGTGGTATTCAGAGTGCTGTGTTGTGGTGCAGTCTACCTTAGTGGTATTCAGCTTGCTGTGGTGCAGTCTACCTTAGTGGTATTCAGAGTGCTGTGGTGCAGTCTACCTTAGTGGTATTCAGAGTGTTGTGGTGCAGTCTACCTTAGTGGTATTCAGCGTGCTGTGGTGCAGTCTACCTTAGTGGTATTCAGAGTGTTGTGGTGCAGTCTACCTAAGTGGTATTCAGAGTGTTGTGGTGCAGTCTATCTTAGTGGTATTCAGAGTGCTGTGGTGCAGTCTACCTTAGTGGTATTCAGCGTGTTGTGGTGCAGTCTACCTTAGTGGTATTCAGAGTGCTGTGGTGCAGTCTACCTTAGTGGTATTCAGAGTGTTGTGGTGCAGTCTACCTTAGTGGTATTCAGTGTGCTGTGGTGCAGTCTACCTTAGTGGTATTCAGAGTGTTGTGGTGCAGTCTACCTTAGTGGTATTCAGAGTGTTGTGGTGCAGTCTACCTTAATGGTATTCAGCGTGCTGTGGTGCAGTCTACCTTAGTGGTATTCAGAGTGTTGTGGTGCAGTCTACCTTAGTGGTATTCAGAGTGTTGTGGTGCAGTCTACCTTAGTGGTATTCAGCGTGTTGTGGTGCAGTCTACCTTAGTGATATTCAGAGTGTTGGGGTGCAGTCTACCTTAGTGGTATTCAGAGTGTTGTGGTGCAGTCTACCTTAGTGGTATTCAGCGTGCTGTGGTGCAGTCTACCTTAGTGGTATTCAGAGTGTTGTGGTGCAGTCTACCTTAGTGGTATTCAGAGTGTTGTGGTGCAGTCTACCTTAGTGGTATTCATCGTGCTGTGGTGCAGTCTACCTTAGTGGTATTCAGAGTGTTGTGGTGCAGTCTACCTAAGTGGTATTCAGAGTGTTGTGGTGCAGTCTACCTTAGTGGTATTCAGCATGCTGTGTTGTGGTGCAGTCTACCTTAGTGGTATTCAGCTTGCTGTGGTGCAGTCTACCTTAGTGGTATTCAGCGTGCTGTGGTGCAGTCTACCTTAGTGGTATTCAGAGTGTTGTGGTGCAGTCTACCTTAGTGGTATTCAGCGTGCTGTGGTGCAGTCTACCTTAGTGGTATTCAGAGTGTTGTGGTGCAGTCTACCTAAGTGGTATTCAGAGTGTTGTGGTGCAGTCTATCTTAGTGGTATTCAGAGTGCTGTGGTGCAGTCTACCTTAGTGGTATTCAGCGTGTTGTGGTGCAGTCTACCTTAGTGGTATTCAGAGTGCTGTGGTGCAGTCTACCTTAGTGGTATTCAGAGTGTTGTGGTGCAGTCTACCTTAGTGGTATTCAGCGTGCTGTGGTGCAGTCTACCTTAGTGGTATTCAGAGTGTTGTGGTGCAGTCTACCTTAGTGGTATTCAGAGTGTTGTGGTGCAGTCTACCTTAATGGTATTCAGCGTGCTGTGGTGCAGTCTACCTTAGTGGTATTCAGAGTGTTGTGGTGCAGTCTACCTTAGTGGTATTCAGAGTGTTGTGGTGCAGTCTACCTTAGTGGTATTCAGCGTGTTGTGGTGCAGTCTACCTTAGTGATATTCAGAGTGTTGGGGTGCAGTCTACCTTAGTGGTATTCAGAGTGTTGTGGTGCAGTCTACCTTAGTGGTATTCAGCGTGCTGTGGTGCAGTCTACCTTAGTGGTATTCAGAGTGTTGTGGTGCAGTCTACCTTAGTGGTATTCAGAGTGTTGTGGTGCAGTCTACCTTAGTGGTATTCAGCGTGCTGTGGTGCAGTCTACCTTAGTGGTATTCAGAGTGTTGTGGTGCAGTCTACCTTAGTGGTATTCAGAGTGTTGTGGTGCAGTCTACCTTTGTGGTATTCAGCGTGTTGTGGTGCAGTCTACCTTAGTGGTATTCAGCGTGCTGTGGTGCAGTCTACCTTAGTGGTATTCAGAGTGTTGTGGTGCAGTCTACCTTAGTGGTATTCAGAGTGTTGTGGTGCAGTCTACCTTAGTGGTATTCAGAGTGTTGTGGTGCAGTCTACCTTAGTGGTATTCAGAGTGCTGTGGTGCAGTCTACCTTAGTGGTATTCAGAGTGTTGTGGTGCAGTCTACCTTAGTGGTATTCAGAGTGCTGTGGTGCAGTCTACCTTAGTGGTATTCAGAGTGTTGTGGTGCAGTCTACCTTAGTGGTATTCAGAGTGTTGTGGTGCAGTCTACCTTAGTGGTATTCAGAGTGTTGTGGTGCAGTCTACCTTAGTGGTATTCAGCGTGCTGTGGTGCAGTCTACCTTAGTGGTATTCAGAGTGTTGTGGTGCAGTCTACCTAAGTGGTATTCACCGTGCTGTGGTGCAGTCTACCTTAGTGGTATTCAGCATGCTGTGGTGCAGTCTACCTTGGTGGTATTCAGAGTGTTGTGGTGCAGTCTACCTTAGTGGTATTCAGAGTGTTGTGGTGCAGTCTACCTTAGTGGTATTCAGAGTGTTGTGGTGCAGTCTACCTTAGTGGTATTCAGCGTGCTGTGGTGCAGTCTACCTTAGTGGTATTCAGAGTGTTGTGGTGCAGTCTACCTTAGTGGTATTCAGCGTGTTGTGGTGCAGTCTACCTTAGTGGTATTCAGCATGCTGTGGTGCAGTCTACCTTAGTGGTATTCAGAGTGTTGTGGTGCAGTCTACCTAAGTGGTATTCAGCTTGCTGTGGTGCAGTCTACCTTAGTGGTATTCGGCGTGCTGTGGTGCAGTCTACCTTAGTGGTATTCAGAGTGTTGTGGTGCAGTCTACCTTAGTGGTATTCAGCGTGTTGTGGTGCAGTCTACCTTAGTGGTATTCAGCGTGCTGTGGTGCAGTCTACCTTAGTGGTATTCAGCGTGTTGTGGTGCAGTCTACCTTAGTGGTATTCAGCTTGCTGTGGTGCAGTCTACCTTAGTGGTATTCAGAGTGTTGTGGTGCAGTCTACCTTAGTGGTATTCAGCGGTGCTGTGGTGCAGTCTACCTTAGCGGTATTCAGCTTGCTGTGGTGCAGTCTACCTTAGTGGTATTCAGAGTGCTGTGGTGCAGTCTACCTTAGTGGTATTCAGCGTGTTGTGGTGCAGTCTACCCTTAGTGGTATTCAGCGTGTTGTGGTGCAGTCTACCCTTAGTGGTATTCAGCGTGCTGTGGTGCAGTCTACCTTAGTGGTATTCAGCATGCTGTGGTGCAGTCTACCTTAGTGGTATTCAGAGTGTTGTGGTGCAGTCTACCTAAGTGGTATTCAGAGTGTTGTGGTGCAGTCTACCTTAGTGGTATTCAGCATGCTGTGTTGTGGTGCAGTCTACCTTAGTGGTATTCAGAGTGTTGTGGTGCAGTCTACCTTAGTGGTATTCAGAGTGTTGTGGTGCAGTCTACCTTAGTGGTATTCAGAGTGTTGTGGTGCAGTCTACCTTAGTGGTATTCAGAGTGCTGTGGTGCAGTCTACCTTAGTGGTATTCAGAGTGTTGTGGTGCAGTCTACCTTAGTGGTATTCAGAGTGCTGTGGTGCAGTCTACCTTAGTGGTATTCAGAGTGTTGTGGTGCAGTCTACCTTAGTGGTATTCAGCGTGCTGTGGTGCAGTCTACCTTAGTGGTATTCAGAGTGTTGTGGTGCAGTCTACCTTAGTGGTATTCAGAGTGTTGTGGTGCAGTCTACCTTAGTGGTATTCAGCGTGCTGTGGTGCAGTCTACCTTAGTGGTATTCAGAGTGTTGTGGTGCAGTCTACCTTAGTGGTATTCAGAGTGTTGTGGTGCAGTCTACCTTTGTGGTATTCAGCGTGTTGTGGTGCAGTCTACCTTAGTGGTATTCAGCGTGCTGTGGTGCAGTCTACCTTAGTGGTATTCAGAGTGTTGTGGTGCAGTCTACCTTAGTGGTATTCAGAGTGTTGTGGTGCAGTCTACCTTAGTGGTATTCAGAGTGTTGTGGTGCAGTCTATCTTAGTGGTATTCAGAGTGCTGTGGTGCAGTCTACCTTAGTGGTATTCAGCGTGTTGTGGTGCAGTCTACCTTAGTGGTATTCAGAGTGCTGTGGTGCAGTCTACCTTAGTGGTATTCAGAGTGTTGTGGTGCAGTCTACCTTAGTGGTATTCAGAGTGTTGTGGTGCAGTCTACCTTAGTGGTATTCAGAGTGTTGTGGTGCAGTCTACCTTAGTGGTATTCAGCGTGCTGTGGTGCAGTCTACCTTAGTGGTATTCAGAGTGTTGTGGTGCAGTCTACCTAAGTGGTATTCACCGTGCTGTGGTGCAGTCTACCTTAGTGGTATTCAGCATGCTGTGGTGCAGTCTACCTTAGTGGTATTCAGAGTGTTGTGGTGCAGTCTACCTTAGTGGTATTCAGAGTGTTGTGGTGCAGTCTACCTTAGTGGTATTCAGAGTGTTGTGGTGCAGTCTACCTTAGTGGTATTCAGCGTGCTGTGGTGCAGTCTACCTTAGTGGTATTCAGAGTGTTGTGGTGCAGTCTACCTTAGTGGTATTCAGCGTGTTGTGGTGCAGTCTACCTTAGTGGTATTCAGCATGCTGTGGTGCAGTCTACCTTAGTGGTATTCAGAGTGTTGTGGTGCAGTCTACCTAAGTGGTATTCAGAGTGTTGTGGTGCAGTCTACCTTAGTGGTATTCAGCATGCTGTGTTGTGGTGCAGTCTACCTTAGTGGTATTCAGCTTGCTGTGGTGCAGTCTACCTTAGTGGTATTCGGCGTGCTGTGGTGCAGTCTACCTTAGTGGTATTCAGAGTGTTGTGGTGCAGTCTACCTTAGTGGTATTCAGCGTGTTGTGGTGCAGTCTACCTTAGTGGTATTCAGCGTGCTGTGGTGCAGTCTACCTTAGTGGTATTCAGCGTGTTGTGGTGCAGTCTACCTTAGTGGTATTCAGCTTGCTGTGGTGCATTCTACCTTAGTGGTATTCAGCATGCTGTGGTGCAGTCTACCTTAGTGGTATTCAGAGTGTTGTGGTGCAGTCTACCTAAGTGGTATTCAGAGTGTTGTGGTGCAGTCTACCTTAGTGGTATTCAGCATGCTGTGTTGTGGTGCAGTCTACCTTAGTGGTATTCAGCTTGCTGTGGTGCAGTCTACCTTAGTGGTATTCAGCGTGCTGTGGTGCAGTCTACCTTAGTGGTATTCAGAGTGTTGTGGTGCAGTCTACCTTAGTGGTATTCAGCGTGCTGTGGTGCAGTCTACCTTAGTGGTATTCAGAGTGTTGTGGTGCAGTCTACCTAAGTGGTATTCAGAGTGTTGTGGTGCAGTCTATCTTAGTGGTATTCAGAGTGCTGTGGTGCAGTCTACCTTAGTGGTATTCAGCGTGTTGTGGTGCAGTCTACCTTAGTGGTATTCAGAGTGCTGTGGTGCAGTCTACCTTAGTGGTATTCAGAGTGTTGTGGTGCAGTCTACCTTAGTGGTATTCAGCGTGCTGTGGTGCAGTCTACCTTAGTGGTATTCAGAGTGTTGTGGTGCAGTCTACCTTAGTGGTATTCAGAGTGTTGTGGTGCAGTCTACCTTAATGGTATTCAGCGTGCTGTGGTGCAGTCTACCTTAGTGGTATTCAGAGTGTTGTGGTGCAGTCTACCTTAGTGGTATTCAGAGTGTTGTGGTGCAGTCTACCTTAGTGGTATTCAGCGTGTTGTGGTGCAGTCTACCTTAGTGATATTCAGAGTGTTGGGGTGCAGTCTACCTTAGTGGTATTCAGAGTGTTGTGGTGCAGTCTACCTTAGTGGTATTCAGCGTGCTGTGGTGCAGTCTACCTTAGTGGTATTCAGAGTGTTGTGGTGCAGTCTACCTTAGTGGTATTCAGAGTGTTGTGGTGCAGTCTACCTTAGTGGTATTCAGCGTGCTGTGGTGCAGTCTACCTTAGTGGTATTCAGAGTGTTGTGGTGCAGTCTACCTTAGTGGTATTCAGAGTGTTGTGGTGCAGTCTACCTTTGTGGTATTCAGCGTGTTGTGGTGCAGTCTACCTTAGTGGTATTCAGCGTGCTGTGGTGCAGTCTACCTTAGTGGTATTCAGAGTGTTGTGGTGCAGTCTACCTTAGTGGTATTCAGAGTGTTGTGGTGCAGTCTACCTTAGTGGTATTCAGAGTGTTGTGGTGCAGTCTACCTTAGTGGTATTCAGAGTGCTGTGGTGCAGTCTACCTTAGTGGTATTCAGAGTGTTGTGGTGCAGTCTACCTTAGTGGTATTCAGAGTGCTGTGGTGCAGTCTACCTTAGTGGTATTCAGAGTGTTGTGGTGCAGTCTACCTTAGTGGTATTCAGAGTGTTGTGGTGCAGTCTACCTTAGTGGTATTCAGAGTGTTGTGGTGCAGTCTACCTTAGTGGTATTCAGCGTGCTGTGGTGCAGTCTACCTTAGTGGTATTCAGAGTGTTGTGGTGCAGTCTACCTAAGTGGTATTCACCGTGCTGTGGTGCAGTCTACCTTAGTGGTATTCAGCATGCTGTGGTGCAGTCTACCTTAGTGGTATTCAGAGTGTTGTGGTGCAGTCTACCTTAGTGGTATTCAGAGTGTTGTGGTGCAGTCTACCTTAGTGGTATTCAGAGTGCTGTGGTGCAGTCTACCTTAGTGGTATTCAGCGTGCTGTGGTGCAGTCTACCTTAGTGGTATTCAGAGTGTTGTGGTGCAGTCTACCTTAGTGGTATTCAGCGTGTTGTGGTGCAGTCTACCTTAGTGGTATTCAGCATGCTGTGGTGCAGTCTACCTTAGTGGTATTCAGAGTGTTGTGGTGCAGTCTACCTAAGTGGTATTCAGAGTGTTGTGGTGCAGTCTACCTTAGTGGTATTCAGCATGCTGTGTTGTGGTGCAGTCTACCTTAGTGGTATTCAGCTTGCTGTGGTGCAGTCTACCTTAGTGGTATTCGGCGTGCTGTGGTGCAGTCTACCTTAGTGGTATTCAGAGTGTTGTGGTGCAGTCTACCTTAGTGGTATTCAGCGTGTTGTGGTGCAGTCTACCTTAGTGGTATTCAGCGTGCTGTGGTGCAGTCTACCTTAGTGGTATTCAGCGTGTTGTGGTGCAGTCTACCTTAGTGGTATTCAGCTTGCTGTGGTGCAGTCTACCTTAGTGGTATTCAGAGTGTTGTGGTGCAGTCTACCTTAGCGGTATTCAGTATTCAGAGTGTTGTGGTGCAGTCTACCTTAGTGGTATTCAGCGTGTTGTGGTGCAGTCTACCCTTAGTGGTATTCAGCGTGCTGTGGTGCAGTCTACCTTAGCGGTATTCAGCTTGCTGTGGTGCAGCTCCAGCACGTGTAGAGCAGCCTTTAGATTGGCCTGTGGCTCCGACAGCTCCATTTTGATTGGTCCAAGGCAGTGGACATCAGGAGGGGACAAATACATGCGCAGCAGAGACAGGTACACCTGTATAACAACATGGGGTTAAGAGACAGGTACACCTGTATAACAACATGGGGTTAAGAGACAGGTACACCTGTATAACAACATGGGGTTAAGAGACAGGTACACCTGTATAACAACATAACAACATGGGGTTAAGAGACAGGTACACCTGTATAACAACATGGGGTTAAGAGACAGGTACACCTGTATAACAACATAACAACATGGGGTTAAGAGACAGGTACACCTGTATAACAACATGGGGTTAAGAGACAGGTACACCTGTATAACAACATGGGGTTAAGAGACAGGTACACCTGTATAACAACATGGGGTTAAGAGACAGGTACACCTGTATAACAACATGGGGTTAAGAGACAGGTACACCTGTATAACAACATGGGGTTAAGAGACAGGTACACCTGTATAACAACATGGGGTTAAGAGACAGGTACACCTGTATAACAACATGGGGTTAAGAGACAGGTACACCTGTATAACAACATGGGGTTAAGAGACAGGTACACCTGTATAACAACATGGGGTTAAGAGACAGGTACACCTGTATAACAACATGACAACATGGGGTTAAGAGACAGGTACACCTGTATGACAACATGGGGTTAAGAGACAGGTACACCTGTATAACAACATGGGGTTAAGAGACAGGTACACCTGTATGACAACATGGGGTTAAGAGACAGGTACACCTGTATAACAACATGGGGTTAAGAGACAGGTACACCTGTATAACAACATGGGGTTAAGAGACAGGTACACCTGTATAACAACATGGGGTTAAGAGACAGGTACACCTGTATAACAACATGGGGTTAAGAGACAGGTACACCTGTATAACAACATGGGGTTAAGAGACAGGTACACCTGTATAACAACATGGGGTTAAGAGACAGGTACACCTGTATAACAACATGACAACATGGGGTTAAGAGACAGGTACACCTGTATAACAACATGGGGTTAAGAGACAGGTACACCTGTATAACAACATGACAACATGGGGTTAAGAGACAGGTACACCTGTATAACAACATGGGGTTAAGAGACAGGTACACCTGTATAACAACATGACAACATGGGGTTAAGAGACAGGTACACCTGTATAACAACATGGGGTTAAGAGACAGGTACACCTGTATAACAACATAACAACATGGGGTTAAGAGACAGGTACACCTGTATAACAACATGGGGTTAAGAGACAGGTACACCTGTATAACAACATGGGGTTAAGAGACAGGTACACCTGTATAACAACATGGGGTTAAGAGACAGGTACACCTGTATAACAACATGGGGTTAAGAGACAGGTACACCTGTATAACAACATGGGGTTAAGAGACAGGTACACCTGTATAACAACATGGGGTTAAGAGACAGGTACACCTGTATAACAACATGGGGTTAAGAGACAGGTACACCTGTATAACAACATGGGGTTAAGAGACAGGTACACCTGTATAACAACATGGGGTTAAGAGACAGGTACACCTGTATAACAACATGACAACATGGGGTTAAGAGACAGGTACACCTGTATGACAACATGGGGTTAAGAGACAGGTACACCTGTATAACAACATGGGGTTAAGAGACAGGTACACCTGTATGACAACATGGGGTTAAGAGACAGGTACACCTGTATAACAACATGGGGTTAAGAGACAGGTACACCTGTATAACAACATGGGGTTAAGAGACAGGTACACCTGTATAACAACATGGGGTTAAGAGACAGGTACACCTGTATAACAACATGGGGTTAAGAGACAGGTACACCTGTATAACAACATGGGGTTAAGAGACAGGTACACCTGTATAACAACATGGGGTTAAGAGACAGGTACACCTGTATAACAACATGACAACATGGGGTTAAGAGACAGGTACACCTGTATAACAACATGGGGTTAAGAGACAGGTACACCTGTATAACAACATGGGGTTAAGAGACAGGTACACCTGTATAACAACATGGGGTTAAGAGACAGGTACACCTGTATAACAACATGGGGTTAAGAGACAGGTACACCAGGTACACCTGAGTTGCATGTAATACTTACTTACTGTACCAGTTCAACACGTGTCAATCAGAGGGAGATACTCACATCTTTGTTTCTGCCTGTGTCTTTGTCATAATGCCGGTGACAGTACCTGAAGGGAGAGAAACACAAAGTGGCATTATTATAACTGACAATAACATCAGCTAAGACACCGCCTGGAGAGAAATCATAATACAGTTAGGTTAAAAAATATCTACATTTCTACAGTTTTTTTGAATCAGCATGTTATTGTTTCTGGCTGGTGGGTTGTTTGAGTGGGAGACAGGCTGCCGTCCCACTAACTCATCCACTAACTCATCCATAGGGTTGTCGACAGGCTGTGTGTGTGTGTGTGTGTGTATATAGTACTACTCACTCCTTGGCCATGTGTGTGTGTGTGTGTGTGTGTGTGTGTGTGTGTGTGTGTGTGTGTGTGTATGTATATAGTACTACTCACTCCTTGGCCATGTGTGTGTGTGTGTGTGTGTGTGTAGTACTACTCACTCCTTGGCCATGTGTGTGTGTGTGTGTGTGTGTGTGTGTGTGTGTGTGTGTGTGTGTGTGTGTGTGTGTGTGTGTGTGTGTGTAGTACTACTCACTCCTTGGCCATGTGTGTGTCCTTCAGGACGTGTACGTAGATGAAGAGGGCCTGTTCATGTTTCCCCATCCGACCCAGCAGCAGGGCCCGCTCCTCCAGAAGACCTGACAGACAAATGGCATGGCTAGGTTGAAGATACAAAGGCTAAAGACAAGTTAGGTTTCAAAAAACAGATTCATGAGACCAGCGTCGTTGCTAACTAGCATCGCTGGTCCCATTGTTAAGAATTGTTCCTCATTCACGCAAAGACCTCTGGGATATCACAATCCTCTTGTCTTAATAACCTTTGTTATCTTCAACCGAGTGGCATGGTGAGCACACGGTCACGGAGGCTAGCATATAGCCTGGAACCAGGCTAGAATACTAAACAAACTCCCTTATCCAGAGCGAATTACAAAATCAGTGCTTTCAACGAAAGAAGTCACAAAAGGACTGCATAAGATCACTACAGGTGCAACCAGTCAGGAGGAAGAGCAATAACTGTTGAATCTACCCGGAACCATCCTCACCATCGAAGGGGAAGTCAGAGATGAGTCGGCCTGGTTCGTAGCTGGTAGAGACCTCCAGGAAACACACTAGCTTGTTCCTGAACTCTCCCAGGTCCCCCTCCTCCTTCCCAGCAGCCACTGCAGGAACACCTACAGGAAGACAGAACAGATAGATCTATTAGAATATCACATATCAGCTGTGGAGGGAAAAGGGGGATACCTAGTCAGTTGTAAAGGGAAAGGGGGGGGATACCTAGTCAGTTGTAAAGGGAAAGGGGGGGGATACCTAGTCAGTTGTAAAGGGAAAGGGGGGGATACCTACTCAGTTGTAAAGGGAAAGGGGGGGGGGATACCTAGTCAGTTGTAAAGGGGGATACCTAGTCAGTTGTAAAGGGGGATACCTAGTCAGTTGTAAAGGGAAAGGGGGATACCTAGTCAGTTGGAAAGGGGGATACCTAGTCAGTTGTAAAGGGGGATACCTAGTCAGTTGTACAGGGGGATACCTAGTCAGTTGTAAAGGGGGATACCTAGTCAGTTGTAAAGGGGGATACCTAGTCAGTTGGAAAGGGGGATACCTAGTCAGTTGTAAAGGGGGATACCTAGTCAGTTGTAAAGGGGGATACCTAGTCAGTTGTAAAGGGGGATACCTAGTCAGTTGTACAGGGGGATACCTAGTCAGTTGTAAAGGGGGATACCTAGTCAGTTGTAAAGGGAAAGGGGGATACCTAGTCAGTTGTAAAGGGGGATACCTAGTCAGTTGGAAAGGGAAAGGGGGATACCTAGTCAGTTGAAAAGGGGGATACCTAGTCAGTTGTAAAGGGGGATACCTAGTCAGTTGTAAAGGGGGATACCTAGTCAGTTGTAAAGGGGGATACCTAGTCAGTTGTACAGGGGGATACCTAGTCAGTTGTAAAGGGGGATACCTAGTCAGTTGTACAGGGGGATACCTAGTCAGTTGTAAAGGGGGATACCTAGTCAGTTGTACAGGGGGATACCTAGTCAGTTGTACAGGGGGATACCTAGTCAGTTGTAAAGGGGGATACCTAGTCAGTTGTAAAGGGGAATACCTAGTCACCTGTGGTGCTAGGAGGATACCTAGTCAGTTGTAAAGGGGGATACCTAGTCAGTTGTACAGGGGGATACCTAGTCAGTTGTACAGGGGGATACCTAGTCAGTTGTAAAGGGGGATACCTAGTCAGTTGTAAAGGGGGATACCTAGTCAGTTGTACAGGGGGATACCTAGTCAGTTGTACAGGGGGATACCTAGTCAGTTGTAAAGGGGGATACCTAGTCAGTTGTACAGGGGGATACCTAGTCAGTTGTAAAGGGGGATACCTAGTCAGTTGTAAAGGGGGATACCTAGTCAGTTGTAAAGGGGGATACCTAGTCAGTTGTAAAGGGGGATACCTAGTCAGTTGTAAAGGGGGATACCTAGTCAGTTGTAAAGGGGGATACCTAGTCAGTTGTAAAGGGGGATACCTAGTCAGTTGTAAAGGGGGATACCTAGTCAGTTGTAAAGGGGGATACCTAGTCAGTTGTACAGGGGGATACCTAGTCAGTTGTACAGGGGGATACCTAGTCAGTTGTAAAGGGGGATACCTAGTCAGTTGTAAAGGGGGATACCTAGTCAGTTGTAAAGGGGGATACCTAGTCAGTTGTAAAGGGGGATACCTAGTCAGTTGTAAAGGGGGATACCTAGTCAGTTGTAAAGGGGGATACCTAGTCAGTTATAAAGGGGGATACCTAGTCAGTTGGAAAGGGGGATACCTAGTCAGTTGGAAAGGGGGATACCTAGTCAGTTGGAAAGGGGGATACCTAGTCAGTTGTAAAGGGGGGTACCTAGTCAGTTGTACAGGGGGATACCTAGTCAGTTGTAAAGGGGGATACCTAGTCAGTTGGAAAGGGGGATACCTAGTCAGTTGTAAAGGGGGATACCTAGTCAGTTGTAAAGGGGGATACCTAGTCAGTTGTAAAGGGGGATACCTAGTCAGTTGTAAAGGGGGATACCTAGTCAGTTGTAAAGGGGGATACCTAGTCAGTTGTAAAGGGGGATACCTAGTCAGTTTTACAACTGAAATGTGTCTTCCACATTTAACCCAACCCCTCTGAATCAGAGAGATGTGTCTTCCTCATTTAACCCAACCCCTCTGAATCAGAGAGGTGTGTCTTCCTCATTTAACCCAAACCCTCTGAATCAGAGAGGTGTGTCTTCCTCATTTAACCCCTCTGAATCAGAGAGGTGTGTCTTCCTCATTTAACCCAACCCCTCTGAATCAGAGAGGTGTGTCTTCCTCATTTAACCCAACCCCTCTGAATCAGAGAGGTGTGTCTTCCTCATTTAACCCAACCCCTCTGAATCAGAGAGGTGTGTCTTCCTCATTTAACCCAACCCTTCTGAATCAGAGAGGTGTGTCTTCCTCATTTAACCCAACCCCTCTGAATCAGAGAGATGTGTCTTCCTCATTTAACCCAACCCCTCTGAATCAGAGAGGTGTGTCTTCCTCATTTAACCCAACCCCTCTGAATCAGAGAGGTGTGTCTTCCTCATTTAACCCCTCTGAATCAGAGAGGTGTGTCTTCCTCATTTAACCCAACCCCTCTGAATCAGAGAGATGTGTCTTCCTCATTTAACCCAACCCCTCTGAATCAGAGAGGTGTGTCTTCCTCATTGAACTCAACCCCTCTGAATCAGAGGTGTGTCTTCCTCATTTAACCCCTCTGAATCAGAGAGGTGTGTCTTCCTCATTTAACCCAACCCCTCTGAATCAGAGAGGTGTGTCTTCCTCATTTAACCCAACCCCTCTGAATCAGAGAGGTGTGTCTTCCTCATTTAACCCAACCCCTCTGAATCAGAGAGGTGTGTCTTCCTCATTTAACCCAACCCCTCTGAATCAGAGAGGTGTGTGTCTTCCTCATTTAACCCAACCCCTCTGAATCAGAGAGGTGCGGTGGGGCTGCCTTTAATCAACATCCACGTCTTCGGCGCCCGGGGAACAGTGGGTTAAACTGTCTTGCTCAGGGGCAGAACGACAGATTTTTACCTTACTAGATTTTCCTCAGGACTCCAAAAAGTATTTTGTCCGTTTTGTCAGTCCAATAAGATACTCTGGCAGAAAGTGCTGAGTGATTACTGCTTTTCGAGGTTCGACTTCGGTTTCAATAACAAGAAAATGGAAACACGAAATGCACTATGGGGGTTGAATGCCGTAACACTGAATAAAACAATGAATTAAAAGTCCCGTGATGGTAGTGACTTCCCAATACTGCTGATCACTTATTAAACCACCAGTTATTCACATTGCTTAACTTTAATCAAATATTTCAGTTGTTGTGTATATTACATTTGTTATATTTGAAAACTATGATTATGTCATTCAGGTCATTTCATCTCCATAGAGCTGCTGTCTGACAAAAATCACTATTTTAGTAGTTGTTCAAAGTAAATAAGGCATACTATTATGACTGCCAACTATCAATCACGTAGATCATGTATTTCCAGGTAGAAATACCTCAAAAAGAAACTGCTCTCTCTGTGTCCCTTCTTGACCGTGCACTCTTCTGTTCCTTACGTAGTGGGCGTAAAACACACAGAGACCGGACAAGTAGCCTCGATTGGATTATGATCATTGTAGTTAACGAGCACGTTTTTCACACTAAACTATGTAGAATATTGGTCTGTTGGAAACTACAACTCCCTACTACAATCGCACAGTTCGGGCATCGATTTATCTCTAGAGAAACTACAACTCCCTACTACATCGCACAGTTCGGGCATTTATAGGATTTATCTCTAGAGAAACTACAACTCCCTACTACATCGCACAGTTCGGGCATTTATAGGATTTATCTCTAGAGAAACTACAACTCCCTACTACATCGCACAGTTCGGGCATTTATAGGATTTATCTCTAGAGAAACTACAACTCCCTACTACATCGCACAGTTCGGGCATTTATAGGATTTATCTCTAGAGAAACTACAACTCCCTACTACATCGCACAGTTCGGGCATTTATAGGATTTATCTCTAGAGAAACTACAACTCCCTACTACATCGCACAGTTCGGGCATCTATAGGATTTATCTCTAGAGAAACTACAACTCCCTACTACATCGCACAGTTCGGCATCTATAGGATTTATCTCTAGAGAAACTACAACTCCCTACTACATCGCACAGTTCGGGCATCTATAGGATTTATCTCTAGAGAAACTACAACTCCCTACTACATCGCACAGTTCTGGCATCTATAGGATTTATCTCTAGAGAAACTACAACTCCCTACTACATCGCACAGTTCTGGCATCTATAGGATTTATCTCTAGAGAAACTACAACTCCCTACTACATCGCAAAGTTCGGGCATCTATAGGATTTATCTCTAGAGAAACTGCAGCGCATTGAGCAAACAGAAGTTTTTTTATACCGAAATGGTATTCAAACTGAACTGAACCGATGTAAGTCAATTAGTTGTTTAAAAAGGAAAAACAATCCGACATTTGGGTTAATCACTCAGCACTACTGGCTGATAACTGCTGGCTTATCCACAGGCCTCCATCCGTGTGTATAGTCACCCCCAGGCAGGCCCGACCCCCAGGCAGGCCCGACCCCCAGGCAGGCCCGACCCCCAGGCAGGCCCGACCCCCAGGCAGGTCCGACCCCCAGGCAGGTCCGACCCCCAGGCAGGCCCGACCCCCAGGCAGGTCTGACCCCCAGGCAGGGAGTTGAGGGACTGCTTCATGAGTTCATGGACCCTCTAGTTGTATCAGTACTGTGCTAATAGTGATAGTAGTAGTAGTACTGGTAGTAGAAGTACTGGTAGTAGTAGTAGTAGTGATAGTAGTAGTAGTGGTAGTAGAAGTACTGGTAGTAGTAGTAGCGGTAGTAGTAGTAAATAGTAGTAGTAGTAGCGGTAGTAGTAGTAGTAGTGATAGTAGTAGTAGTGGTAGTAGTAGTACTGGTAGTAGTAGTAGTGATAGTAGTAGTAGTGGTAGTAGAAGTACTGGTAGTAGTAGTAGCGGTAGTAGTAGTAAATAGTAGTAGTAGTAGCGGTAGTAGTAGTAGTAGCGGTAGTAGTAGTAGTAGTGATAGTAGTAGTAGTGGTAGTAGTAGTACTGGTAGTAGTAGTAGTAGTAGTGATAGTAGTACTGGTAGTATTAGTAGTAGAAGTAGTAGTAGTAGTAGTAGCAGTACTGGTAGTGACAGTAGTAGTAGTACTGGTAGTAATAGTAGTAGTAGTAGTAGTGATAGTAGTACTGGTAGTAATAGTAACGGTAGTAGTAGTAGTAGTAGTAGTAGTGATAGTAGTACTGGTAGTAGTAGTAGTAGTACTGGTAGTAGTGGTAGTAGTAGAACTGGTAGTAGTAGTAGTAGTAGTAGTAGTAGTAGTAGTAGTAGTAGTACTGGTAATGATAGTAGTAGTAGTAGTAGTACTGGTAATGATAGTAGTAGTAGTAGTACTGGTAATGATAGTAATAGAAGTAGTAGTAGTAGCAGTACTGGTAGTGACAGTAGTAGTAGTAGTACTAGTACTAGTACTAGTACTAGTAGTACTAGTAGTAGTAGTAGTAGTAGTAGTAGTAGTAGTAGTAGTAGTAGTAGTAGGTCTTACCCTCAGGCAGGGAGTTGAGGTACTGCTTCATGAGCCCCTGGACCCTCTCCAGGTACAGATGTATCAGTACTGTGCTGGTGGTGAGTGGTAGTAGTAGTAGTACTGGTAGTAGTAGGTCTTACCCTCGGGCAGGGCGTTGAGGTACTGCTTCATGAGCCCCTGGACCCTCTCCAGGTACAGCTGAATGAGGACGTTATGGAACTCAGGTCCCGTGTCCTCCCAGACGTGTATGATGTGTTCCAGGTAGGGGACAGCCAGCTCCTTAAACCCCTCCCTCAGGAAGTTCAGGACCTTGTCTCTGGGAAGGGTCTCTACCTCCGTCAGGTCCTCAGTGAAGATCTGGGACAGAGAGAGACAATATAAATACTGTGCTAATTTTCTGATTTTCAGTCAGAGGGTGTTTAGAAGTTGATGTATTTGTTGATTCCTTTGTCTGATCTCCGAGCGGCTCTCGATTCTGCAGGTTTAAACACGTCACATACGAGTGTGACTCCATCGAGTGCAGGGGTTAGGGGGAAAGGGGCCGATTTTGGAATTGAGGCAGTCTCACCTTCAGTCCGTCTTCAGGACAGATCTTCAACACCCAGGGAGAGAACTCAAAGATGATGCCTAGATTCTCCATCCCTGAGCAGAGGAGAGAGAGAGGAGAGAGAGGAGAGAGAGAGGAGAGTGGGAGAGTTATAGAGCAGTAATGTGTTATTTCTATGGTGTTGTTGTGTTATAAGTGTGTGCATGTGTTCTCTGTCAGTCAAACACTAATCTGTCTGTCTGTAAAGCCTATTGTATGTCTCTCAGTCAGTTCTGGATTGTTTAAAACAGTGTTGACGTGGTGTGAGGAAAAACGCTCACCCAGTCTCTGGAGGTACTGCACAGTCCTCTCATGCCCCTTTAGGGGAGAGTTAGCCTTGGTGGACTGATCCAACAACACCTGTAGGGCTGGGGGAGGAAGAGAGGAGAGTAAGCCTTGGTGGACTGATCCAACAACACCTGTAGGGCTGGGGGAGGAAGAGGGGAGAGTTAGCCTTGGTGGACTGGTCCAACAACACCTGTAGAGCTGGGGGAGGAAGAGAGGAGAGTTAGCCTTGGTGGACTGATCCAACAACACCTGTAGGGCTGGGGGAGGAAGAGGGGAGAGTTAGCCTTGGTGGACTGGTCCAACAACACCTGTAGGGCTGGGGGAGGAAGAGGGGAGAGTTAGCCTTGGTGGACTGATCCAACAACACCTGTAGGGCTGGGGGAGGAAGAGGGGAGAGTTAGCCTTGGTGGACTGATCCAACAACACCTGCAGGGGAGGAAGAGGGGAGAGTTAGCCTTGGTGGACTGGTCCAACAACACCTGTAGGGCTGGGGGAGGAAGAGGGGAGAGTTAGCCTTGGTGGACTGGTCCAACAACACCTGTAGGGCTGGGGGAGGAAGAGGGGAGAGTTAGCCTTGGTGGACTGATCCAACAACACCTGTAGGGCTGGGAGAGGAAGAGGAGAGAGTTAGCCTTGGTGGACTGATCCAACACCTGTAGGGCTGGGAGAGGAAGAGGGGAGAGTTAGCCTTGGTGGACTGATCCAACAACACCTGCAGGGCTGGGAGAGGAAGAGGGGAGAGTTAGCCTTGGTGGACTGGTCCAACAACACCTGTAGGGCTGGGGGAGGAAGAGGGGAGAGTTAGCCTTGGTGGACTGATCCAACAACACCTGCAGGGGAGGAAGAGGGGAGAGTTAGCCTTGGTGGACTGATCCAACAACACCTGTAGGGCTGGGGGAGGAAGAGGGGAGAGTTAGCCTTGGTGGACTGATCCAACAACACCTGCAGGGGAGGAAGAGGGGAGAGTTAGCCTTGGTGGACTGGTCCAACAACACCTGTAGGGCTGGGGGAGGAAGAGGGGAGAGTTAGCCTTGGTGGACTGGTCCAACAACACCTGCAGAGCTGGGGGAGGAAGAGGGGAGAGTTAGCCTTGGTGGACTGATCCAACAACACCTGTAGGGCTGGGGGAGGAAGAGGGGAGAGTTAGCCTTGGTGGACTGGTCCAACAACACCTGTAGAGCTGGGGGAGGAAGAGGGGAGAGTTAGCCTTGGTGGACTGGTCCAACAACACCTGCAGAGCTGGGGGAGGAAGAGGGGAGAGTTAGCCTTGGTGGACTGGTCCAACACCTGTAGGGCTGGGGGAGGAAGAGGGGAGAGTTAGCCTTGGTGGACTGATCCAACAACACCTGTAGAGCTGGGGGAGGAAGAGGGGAGAGTTAGCCTTGGTGGACTGATCCAACAACACCTGTAGGGCTGGGGGAGGAAGAGGGGAGAGTTAGCCTTGGTGGACTGGTCCAACACCTGTAGGGCTGGGGGAGGAAGAGGGGAGAGTTAGCCTTGGTGGACTGATCCAACAACACCTGTAGAGCTGGGGGAGGAAGAGGGGAGAGTTAGCCTTGGTGGACTGATCCAACAACACCTGTAGGGCTGGGGGAGGAAGAGAGGAGAGTTAGCCTTGGTGGACTGGTCCAACAACACCTGTAGGGCTGGGAGAGGAAGAGGGGAGAGTTAGCCTTGGTGGACTGGTCCAAAAACACCTGTAGAGCTGGGGGAGGAAGAGTTAGCCTTGGTGGACTGGTCCAACAACACCTGTAGGGCTGGGAGAGGAAGAGGGGAGAGTTAGCCTTGGTGGACTGGTCCAACAACACCTGTAGAGCTGGGGGAGGAAGAGGGGAGAGTTAGCCTTGGTGGACTGATCCAACACCTGTAGGGCTGGGAGATGGAAACACACACGAGGTGAGTTACAAGACCAGGGGAGGATTGAGGTTACAGTATCATTACGGTCTACTGAGCACTTAGCACAACCACAAGTCCTTGAATATCCAGGTGAACACACTCCCAATGGAGAGACAGAGAGAGAGGCAGAGAGAGAGACAGAGAGAGAGAGAGAGAGAGACAGAGAGAGAGACAGAGAGAGAGACAGAGAGAGAGACAGAGAGAGAGACAGAGAGAGAGACAGAGAGAGAGACAGAGACAGAGAGACAGAGACAGAGAGAGAGAGACAGAGAGAGAGACAGAGAGAGAGACAGAGACAGAGACAGAGACAGAGACAGAGACAGAGAGAGAGAGAGAGAGAGAGAGAGAGAGAGAGAACCTGTCCAACCAAAAACATAGAGACCCGGAAAACCTGAGTCTACGCCTTCACTATGGTGAATCACTAAAACAATACAGAAATACACTACGGAAAAAGAAGGAACAGCACGTCAGAAATCAGCTCAATGTAATTGAAGAATCCATAGACTCTAACCAATTCTGGGAAATTTGGAAAACACTAAACAAACAACAACACGAAGAATTATCTATCCAAAATGGAGATGTATGGGTAAACCACTTCTCCAATCTTTTTGGCTCTATAACAAAGAATAAAGAACAAAAACATATACATGATCAAATACAAATCCTAGAATCAACTATTAAAGACTACCAGAACCCATTGGATTCTCCAATTACCTTGAATGAGTTACAGGACAAAATAAAAACCCTCCAACCCAAAAAGGCCTGTGGTGTTGATGGTATCCTTAATGAAATGATCAAATATACAGACAACAAATTCCAATTGGCTATATTAAAACTCTTTAACATCGTCCTTAGCTCTGGCATCTTCCCCAATATTTGGAACCAAGGACTGATCACCCCAATCCACAAAAGTGGAGACAAATTTGACCCCAATAACTACCGTGGAATATGCGTCAACAGTAACCTTGGGAAAATACTCTGCATTATCATTAACAGCAGACTCGTACATTTCCTCAATGAAAACAATGTACTGAGCAAATGTCAAATTGGCTTTTTACCAAATTACCGTACAACAGACCATGTATTCACCCTACACACCCTAATTGACAACCAAACAAACCAAAACAAAGGCAAAGTCTTCTCATGCTTTGTTGATTTCAAAAAAGCCTTCGACTCAATTTGGCATGAGGGTCTGCTATACAAATTGATGGAAAGTGGTGTTGGGGGTAAAACATACGACATCATAAAATCCATGTACACAAACAACAAGTGTGCGGTTAAAATTGGCAAAAAACACACACATTTCTTCACACAGGGTCGTGGGGTGAGACAGGGATGCAGCTTAAGCCCCACCCTCTTCAACATATATATCAACGAATTGGCGCGGGCACTAGAACAGTCTGCAGCACCCGGTCTCACCCTACTAGAATCCGAAGTCAAATGTCTACTGTTGTCTACTGTTGTCTAAATGTCTACTGTTTGCTGATGATCTGGTGCTTCTGTCACCAACCAAGGAGGGCCTACAGCAGCACCTAGATCTTCTGCACAGATTCTGTCAGACCTGGGCCCTGACAGTAAATCTCAGTAAGACCAAAATAATGGTGTTCCAAAAAAGGTCCAGTCGCCAGGACCACAAATTCCATCTAGACACCGTTGCCCTAGAGCACACAAAAAACTATACATACCTCGGCCTAAACATCAGCACCACAGGTAGCTTCCACAGAGCTGTGAACGATCTGAGAGACAAGGCAAGAAGGGCCTTCTATGCCATCAAAAGGAACATAAATTTCAACATACCAATTAGGATCTGGCTAAAAATACTTGAATCAGTCATAGAGCCCATTGCCCTTTATGGTTGTGAGGTCTGGGGTCCGCTCACCAACCAAGATTTCACAAAATGGGACAAACACCAAATTGAGACTCTGCATGCAGAATTCTGCAAAAATATCCTCCGTGTACAACGTAGAACACCAAATAATGCATGCAGAGCAGAATTAGGCCGATACCCACTAATTATCAAAATCCAGAAAAAAGCCGTTAAATTCTACAACCACCTAAAAGGAAGCGATTCCCAAACCTTCCATAACAAAGCCATCACCTACAGAGAGATGAACCTGGAGAAGTGTCCCCTAAGCAAGCTGGTCCTAGGGCTCTGTTCACAAACACAAACACACCCCACAGAGACCCAGGACAACAGCACAATTAGACCCAACCAAATCATGAGAAAACAAAAAGATAATTACTTGACACATTGGAAAGAATTAACAAAAAAACAGAGCAAACTAGAATGCTATTTGGCCCTAAACAGAGAGTACACAGTGGCAGAATACCTGACCACTGTGACTGACCCAAACTTAAGGAAAGCTTTGACTATGTACAGACTCAGTGAGCATAGCCTTGCTATTGAGAAAGGCCGCCGTAGGCAGACATGGCTCTCAAGAGAAGACAGGCTATGTGCTCACTGCCCACAAAATGAGGTGGAAACTGAGCTGCACTTCCTAACCTCCTGCCCAATGTATGACCATATTAGAGAGACATATTTCCCTCAGATTACACAGATCCACAAAGAATTCGAAAACAAATCCAATTTTGATAAACTCCCATATCTACTGGGTGAAATTCCACAGTGTGCCATCACAGCAGCAAGATTTGTGACCTGTTGCCACAAGAAAAGGGCAACCAGTGAAGAACAAACACCATTGTAAATACAACCCATATTTATGTTTATTTATTTTAACTTGTGTGCTTTAACCATTTGTACATTGTTACAACACTGTATATATATATAATATGACATTTGTCATGTCTTTATTGTTTTGAAACTTCTGTATGTGTAATGTTTACTGTTAATTTTTATTGTGTATTTCACTTTTGTATATTATCTACCTCACTTGCTTTGGCAATGTTAACACATGTTTCCCATGCCAATAAAGCCCCTTGAATTGAATTGAATTGAGAGGCAGAGAGAGAGAGAGAGAGAGAGAGAAACAGAGAGAGAGACGGAGAGAGAGAGAGCACGCGAGAGAGAGAAGCACACAGAAACCTCAGCAGCATTACATCACTACAACAGCTTGTGGCAGACTGATTAAAAACACACTGGCCTGGCCCAGAACCAGCACTAATAGCATAAAGACAGCTATGATCTAAGAGGTATGAGGATGACTGTCCAACCACGGTGTGGGCCAGCCTCCAGTCCTGGGAGACAAACCATGGGGACACCGAGCTTATCTGGGAGGGATCCTTCCTTCAGACAGGACACACCACAGAGAGATCAGAGCTCTGAGAGGGATCCTTCCTTCAGACAGGACACATCACAGAGAGCAGAGCTCTGGGAGGGATCCTTCATTCAGACAGGACACATCACAGAGAGCAGAGCTCTGGGAGGGATCCTTCCTTCAGACAGGACACATCACAGAGAGCAGAGCTCTGGGAGGGATCCTTCCTTCAGACAGGACACATCACAGAGAGCAGAGCTCTGAGAGGGATCCTTCCTTCAGACAGGACACATCACAGAGATCAGAGCTCTGAGAGGGATCCTTCCTTCAGACAGGACACATCACAGAGAGCATAGCTCTGGGAGGGATCCTTCCTTCAGACAGTACACATCACAGAGAGCAGAGCTCTGGGAGGGATCCTTCCTTCAGACAGGACACATCACAGAGAGCAGAGCTCTGAGAGGGATCCTTCCTTCAGACAGGACACATCACAGAGAGCAGAGCTCTGGGAGGGATCCTTCCTTCAGACAGGACACATCACAGAGAGCAGAGCTCTGGGAGGGATCCTTCCTTCAGACAGGACACATCACAGAGAGCAGAGCTCTGGGAGGGATCCTTCCTTCAGACAGGACACATCACAGAGAGCAGAGCTCTGGGAGGGATCCTTCCTTCAGACAGGACACATCACAGAGAGCAGAGCTCTGGGAGGGATCCTTCCTTCAGACAGGACACATCACAGAGAGCAGAGCTCTGAGAGGGATCCTTCCTTCAGACAGGACACATCACAGAGAGCAGAGCTCTGGGAGGGATCCTTCCTTCAGACAGGACACATCACAGAGAGCAGAGCTCTGGGAGGGATCCTTCATTCAGACAGGACACATCACAGAGAGCAGAGCTCTGGGAGGGATCCTTCCTTCAGACAGTCCGTCTTCATGCTCAGAAACAACAGATCCTCTCTGTGTAACACCGTCTTCTACTCTCACTAGCACAGACGTTGTAGATAGCAGCTATTGCGGAAGGTTTTAGCCACAATGATGGGGTTGGTATGTGGTTGTTTTACCGATGCAAGTTGAATGCAGTAATTCTAACTCTGGATAAGAGTGATTACTAAATTACTAAATGACTAATATGTAGTTAGAGTTATTGCTCCACATACCCAGGACTCTGTGACTTATGTCTCGCGTCGATACACGCTGCATTTACACACGAAGCACAATGATTGTCAAGGGAGCTGATCTGATTGGTCAAAAGAACAATTAGTGAGAAGAAGAAGAAGAAGAAAAAAAAGATCAGATTTGAGCTGCCTGTGTAAACGCTGCCATAGTGACAACGCTCATTTCTGTTTCTGATGCGGGCCCTTCTTCTCATAGAGGATGATGAGCTGACGGTGTAAACGTTGCCATAGTGACAACGCTCATTACCTTTGAAGCATGGAGGAGGAGGTGTGATGGTGCTCATTACCTTTGAAACATAGAGGAGGTGGTGTGATGGTGCTCATTACCTTTGAAACATGGAGGAGGAGGTGTGATGGTGCTCATTACCTTTGAAGTATGGTGGAGGTGGTGGTGTGATGGTGCTCATTACCTTTGAAGCATGGAGGAGGAGGTGTGATGGTGCTCATTACCTTTGAAACATGGAGGAGGTGTGATGGTGCTCATTACCTTTGAAGCATGGAGGAGGAGGTGGTGTGATGGTGCTCATTACCTTTCTGATGCAGGCCCTTCTTCTCATAGAGGATGATGAGCTCGCTGTACTTGTGGGCCTTCTTCAGGATGTATTCACTCTCCTCAATGTGACAGTGGTTATTGTCCAGACGCAACAGAGGGGACACCAGGGCCACGTTGGTCTGGAGACAGGAGAGAGACACTAGATTAACAGAGGGGACACCAGGGCCACGTTGGACTGGAGACAGGAGAGAGACACTAGATTAACACAGGGGACACCAGGGCCACGTTGGTCTGGAGAGAGGAGAGAGACACTAGATTAACACAGGGGACACCAGGGCCACGTTGGTCTGGAGACAGGAGAGAGACACTAGATTAACAGAGGGGACACCAGGGCCACGTTGGTCTGGAGACAGACACTAGATTAACACAGGGGACACAAGGGCCACGTTGGTCTGGAGACAGGAGAGAGACACTAGATTAACACAGGGGACACCAGGGCCACGTTGGTCTGGAGAGAGGAGAGAGACACTAGATTAACACAGGGGACACCAGGGCCACGTTGGTCTGGAGACAGGAGAGAGACACTAGATTAACACAGGGGACACCAGGGCCACGTTGGTCTGGAGACAGGAGAGAGACACTAGATTAACACAGGGGACACCAGGGCCACGTTGGTCTGGAGAGAGGAGAGAGACACTAGATTAACACAGGGGACACCAGGGCCACGTTGGTCTGGAGAGAGGAGAGAGACACTAGATTAACACAGGGGACACCAGGGCCACGTTGGTCTGGAGAGAGGAGAGAGACACTAGATTAACACAGGGGACACCAGGGCCACGTTGGTCTGGAGACAGGAGAGAGACACTAGATTAACACAGGGGACACCAGGGCCACATTGGTCTGGAGAGAGGAGACACTAGATTAACACAGGGGACACCAGGGCCACATTGGTCTGGAGAGAGGAGACACTAGATTAACACAGGGGACACCAGGGCCACGTTGATCTGGAGACAGGAGAGAGACACTAGATTAACACAGGGGACACATTGGTCTGGAGACAGGAGAGAGACACTAGATTAACACAGGGGACACCAGGGCCACGTTGATCTGGAGACAGGAGAGAGACACTAGATTAACACAGGGGACACATTGGTCTGGAGACAGGAGAGAGACACTAGATTAACACAGGGGACACCAGGGACACGTTGGTCTGGAGAGGATATAAGGGTAATTCTAAAGTAACAGAATTAAAAAAAAAAAAATCATTTTATAACAAAAACCTTTGATTTAAAAGTTTAACAAATCATACAACTCTATGCACAATGGCTACTTTGAACAATTAAAACAGTAAATAAATATGTTTTTAAATGTCACAGCAGATGCAAAGTTTGGTAACAGAATTAAAGCCAAATCTCCCTCAGTTTTTTCCCAAACTAAACGTTGTATCTGCACAGATCTTCCTGTAAATGTGTTTTTTGGAAAATTGTTAAAAAGTATTTTAGTTTAATTTGGTATACAGCGAAGTTCCGTTACCATGGAATGGGGAGTACGTCTGAGGGATCCATACGTACATTAAGGTAGCATTACAATGGAATGGGGAGTACGTCTGAGGGATCCATACGTACATTAAGGTAGCATTACAATGGAATGGGGAGTACGTCTGAGGGATCCATACGTACATTAAGGTAGCATTACAATGGAATGGGGAGTACGTCTGAGGGATCCATACGTACATTAAGGTAGCATTACAATGGAATGGGGAGTACGTCTGAGGGATCCATACGTACATTAAGGTAGCATTACCATGGAATGGGGAGTACGTCTGAGGGATCCATACGTACATTAAGGTAGCATTACAATGGAATGGGGAGTACGTCTGAGGGATCCATACGTACATTAAGGTAGCATTACCATGGAATGGGGAGTACGTCTGAGGGATCCATACGTACATGCAGGTAGCATTTGAGCAGCGTGGTGTCGATGATCTGCAGGAGTTTCTTTCTGCTCTTGATGGTGGGGGTTCCTTCCATGAGGGGAGACGGCGTGGACGGGTCCGAGTCGTTCAGCTGCTTCACCAGGTGACTGCGTTTCTGGAACACACACACATTTCATTGTACGAGACAGGATAGTCACTTAGTTACACTTATCACTGATTTTCAGAGTCGTAGGTTCCATAGAATCAAAAACATACACAGGTCACCTGACGGGGACAATACACGTCACCTGACGGGGACAATACACGTCACCTAACGGGGACAATACACGTCACCTAGCAGGGACAATACACGTCACCTAGCAGGGACAATACACGTCACCTAGCAGGGACAATACACGTCACCTAGCAGGGACAATACACGTCACCTAACGGGGACAATACGCGTCACCTGGCGGGGACAATACGCGTCACCTAACGGGGACAATACGCGTCACCTGACGGGGACAATACGCGTCACCTGACGGGGACAATACGCGTCACCTGACGGGGACAATACGCGTCACCTGACGGGGACAATACACGTCACCTAACGGGGACAATACGCGTCACCTGACGGGGACAATACGTGTCACCTAACGGGGACAATACGCGTCACCTGACGGGGACAATACGTGTCACCTAACGGGGACAATACACGTCACCTGACGGGGACAATACGTGTCTCCTAACGGGGACAATACACGTCACCTGACGGGGACAATACGTGTCACCTAGCAGGGACAATACGCGTCACCTAACGGGGACAATACGCGTCACCTAGCGGGGACAATACGCGTCACCTAACGGGGACAATACGCGTCACCTAGCGGGGACAATACGCGTCACCTGACGGGGACAATACGCGTCACCTAGCGGGGACAATACGCGTCACCTAACGGGGACAATACGCGTCACCTAACGGGGACAATACGCGTCACCTAGCGGGGACAATACACGTCACCTAACGGGGACAATACGCGTCACCTAACGGGGACAATACGCGTCACCTAACGGGGACAATACGCGTCACCTGACGGGGACAATACGCGTCACCTAGCGGGGACAATACGCGTCACCTAGCGGGGACAATACGCGTCACCTAGCGGGGACAATACGCGTCACCTAGCGGGGACAATACGCGTCACCTAGCGGGGACAATACGCGTCACCTAACGGGGACAATACGCGTCACCTAACGGGGACAATACGCGTCACCTGACGGGGACAATACGCGTCACCTGACGGGGACAATACGCGTCACCTGACGGGGACAATACGCGTCACCTAACGGGGACAATACGCGTCACCTAACGGGGACAATACGCGTCACCTAACGGGGGCAATACGTGTCATCTAGCGGGGACAATACACGTCACCTGACGGGGACAATACGCGTCACCTGACGGGGACAATACGCGTCAGCTAACGGGGACAATACGCGTCACCTGACGGGGACAATACGCGTCACCTGACGGGGACAATACGCGTCACCTAACGGGGACAATACGCGTCACCTAACGGGGACAATACGCGTCACCTAACGGGGACAATACGCGTCACCTGACGGGGACAATACGCGTCACCTAACGGGGACAATACGCGTCACCTAGCGGGGACAATACGCGTCACCTAACGGGGACAATACGCGTCACCTAACGGGGACAATACACGTCACCTAGCAGGGACAATACGCGTCACCTAACGGGGGCAATACGCGTCACCTAACGGGGACAATACGCGTCACCTAACGGGGACAATACACGTCACCTAACGGGGACAATACACGTCACCTAGCAGGGACAATACACGTCACCTAGCGGGGACAATACACGTCACCTAGCAGGGACAATACGCGTCACCTAGCAGGGACAATACGCGTCACCTAACGGGGACAATACGCGTCACCTAACGGGGACAATACGCGTCACCTAACGGGGACAATACGCGTCACCTAACGGGGACAATACGCGTCACCTAACGGGGACAATACGCGTCACCTAACGGGGACAATACGCGTCACCTAGCAGGGACAATACGCGTCACCTAACGGGGACAATACGCGTCACCTAACGGGGACAATACGCGTCACCTAACGGGGACAATACGCGTCACCTAGCAGGGACAATACACGTCACCTGACGGGGACAATACGCGTCACCTAGCAGGGACATAACGCGTCACCTAACGGGGACAATACGCGTCACCTAACGGGGACAATACGCGTCACCTGACGGGGACAATACGCGTCACCTAACGGGGACAATACGCGTCACCTAACGGGGACAATACGCGTCACCTAGCGGGGACAATACGCGTCACCTAACGGGGACAATACGCGTCACCTAACGGGGACAATACGCGTCACCTAGCGGGGACAATACGCGTCACCTAACGGGGGCAATACGCGTCACCTAACGGGGACAATACACGTCACCTAGCGGGGACAATACACGTCACCTAGCGGGGACAATACACGTCACCTAGCGGGGGCAATACACGTCACCTAACGGGGACAATACACGTCACCTAACGGGGGCAATACACGTCACCTAGCAGGGACAATACACGTCACCTAGCGGGGACAATACACGTCACCTAGCGGGGACAATACGCGTCACCTAGCGGGGACAATACGCGTCACCTAGCGGGGACAATACGCGTCACCTAGCAGGGACAATACACGTCACCTAGCAGGGACAATACACGTCACCTAGCGGGGACAATACGCGTCACCTAGCGGGGACAATACGCGTCACCTAGCGGGGACAATACACGTCACCTAGCAGGGACAATACACGTCACCTAACGGGGACAATACGCGTCACCTAGCGGGGACAATACACGTCACCTAACGGGGACAATACGCGTCACCTGACGGGGACAATACGCGTCACCTGACGGGGACAATACGCGTCACCTAGCGGGGACAATACGCGTCACCTAGCGGGGACAATACGCGTCACCTAGCGGGGACAATACGCGTCACCTAGCGGGGACAATACGCGTCACCTAGCGGGGACAATACGCGTCACCTAGCGGGGACAATACGCGTCACCTAACGGGGACAATACGCGTCACCTAGCGGGGACAATACGCGTCACCTAACGGGGACAATACGCGTCACCTGACGGGGACAATACGCGTCACCTGACGGGGACAATACGCGTCACCTGACGGGGACAATACGCGTCACCTGACGGGGACAATACGCGTCACCTAACGGGGACAATACGCGTCACCTAACGGGGACAATACGCGTCACCTAACGGGGGCAATACGTGTCATCTAGCGGGGACAATACACGTCACCTGACGGGGACAATACGCGTCACCTGACGGGGACAATACGCGTCAGCTAACGGGGACAATACGCGTCACCTGACGGGGACAATACGCGTCACCTGACGGGGACAATACGCGTCACCTAACGGGGACAATACGCGTCACCTAACGGGGACAATACGCGTCACCTAACGGGGACAATACGCGTCACCTGACGGGGACAATACGCGTCACCTAACGGGGACAATACGCGTCACCTAGCGGGGACAATACGCGTCACCTAACGGGGACAATACGCGTCACCTAACGGGGACAATACACGTCACCTAGCAGGGACAATACGCGTCACCTAACGGGGGCAATACGCGTCACCTAACGGGGACAATACGCGTCACCTAACGGGGACAATACACGTCACCTAACGGGGACAATACACGTCACCTAGCAGGGACAATACACGTCACCTAGCGGGGACAATACACGTCACCTAGCAGGGACAATACGCGTCACCTAGCAGGGACAATACGCGTCACCTAACGGGGACAATACGCGTCACCTAACGGGGACAATACGCGTCACCTAACGGGGACAATACGCGTCACCTAACGGGGACAATACGCGTCACCTAACGGGGACAATACGCGTCACCTAACGGGGACAATACGCGTCACCTAGCAGGGACAATACGCGTCACCTAACGGGGACAATACGCGTCACCTAACGGGGACAATACGCGTCACCTAACGGGGACAATACGCGTCACCTAGCAGGGACAATACACGTCACCTGACGGGGACAATACGCGTCACCTAGCAGGGACATAACGCGTCACCTAACGGGGACAATACGCGTCACCTAACGGGGACAATACGCGTCACCTGACGGGGACAATACGCGTCACCTAACGGGGACAATACGCGTCACCTAACGGGGACAATACGCGTCACCTAGCGGGGACAATACGCGTCACCTAACGGGGACAATACGCGTCACCTAACGGGGACAATACGCGTCACCTAGCGGGGACAATACGCGTCACCTAACGGGGGCAATACGCGTCACCTAACGGGGACAATACACGTCACCTAGCGGGGACAATACACGTCACCTAGCGGGGACAATACACGTCACCTAGCGGGGGCAATACACGTCACCTAACGGGGACAATACACGTCACCTAACGGGGGCAATACACGTCACCTAGCAGGGACAATACACGTCACCTAGCGGGGACAATACACGTCACCTAGCGGGGACAATACGCGTCACCTAGCGGGGACAATACGCGTCACCTAGCGGGGACAATACGCGTCACCTAGCAGGGACAATACACGTCACCTAGCAGGGACAATACACGTCACCTAGCGGGGACAATACGCGTCACCTAGCGGGGACAATACACGTCACCTAGCAGGGACAATACACGTCACCTAACGGGGACAATACGCGTCACCTGACGGGGACAATACGCGTCACCTAGCGGGGACAATACGTGTCACCTAACGGGGACAATACGCGTCACCTAGCGGGGACAATACGCGTCACCTAACGGGGACAATACGCGTCACCTGACGGGGACAATACGCGTCACCTGACGGGGACAATACGCGTCACCTGACGGGGACAATACGCGTCACCTGACGGGGACAATACGCGTCACCTAACGGGGACAATACGCGTCACCTAACGGGGACAATACGCGTCACCTAACGGGGGCAATACGCGTCACCTGACGGGGACAATACGCGTCACCTAACGGGGACAATACGCGTCACCTAACGGGGACAATACGCGTCACCTGACGGGGACAATACGCGTCACCTAACGGGGACAATACGCGTCACCTAACGGGGACAATACGCGTCACCTAGCGGGGACAATACGCGTCACCTAACGGGGACAATACGCGTCACCTAACGGGGACAATACACGTCACCTAGCAGGGACAATACGCGTCACCTAACGGGGGCAATACGCGTCACCTAACGGGGACAATACGCGTCACCTAACGGGGACAATACGCGTCACCTAACGGGGACAATACGCGTCACCTAACGGGGACAATACGCGTCACCTGACGGGGACAATACGCGTCACCTAACGGGGACAATACGCGTCACCTAACGGGGACAATACGCGTCACCTGACGGGGACAATACGCGTCACCTAACGGGGACAATACGCGTCACCTGACGGGGACAATACGCGTCACCTAACGGGGACAATACGCGTCACCTAACGGGGACAATACGCGTCACCTAACGGGGACAATACGCGTCACCTGACGGGGACAATACGCGTCACCTGACGGGGACAATACGCGTCACCTAACGGGGACAATACGCGTCACCTAACGGGGACAATACGCGTCACCTAGCGGGGACAATACGCGTCACCTAACGGGGACAATACGCGTCACCTAACGGGGACAATACGCTTCACCTAACGGGGACAATACACGTCACCTAGCAGGGACAATACGCGTCATCTAACGGGGGCAATACGCGTCACCTAACGGGGACAATACACGTAATCTAACGGGGACAATACACGTCACCTAGCAGGGACAATACGCGTCACCTAACGGGGACAATACGCGTCACCTAGCAGGGACAATACGCGTCACCTAACGGGGACAATACGCGTCACCTAACGGGGACAATACGCGTCACCTAACGGGGACAATACGCGTCACCTAACGGGGACAATACACGTCACCTAGCAGGGACAATACGCGTCACCTAACGGGGGCAATACGCGTCACCTAACGGGGACAATACGCGTCACCTAGCACGGGGGCAATACGCGTCACCTAACGGGGACAATACGCGTCACCTAGCAGGGACAATACACGTCACCTAACGGGGGCAATACACGTCACCTAGCGGGGACAATACACGTCACCTAGCGGGGACAATACACGTCACCTAGCGGGGACAATACACGTCACCTAGCGGGGACAATACACGTCACCTAGCGGGGGCAATACACGTCACCTAACGGGGGCAATACACGTCACCTAACGGGGGCAATACACGTCACCTAGCAGGGACAATACACGCCACCTAGCGGGGACAATACGCGTCACCTAGCGGGGACAATACGCGTCACCTAGCGGGGACAATACGCGTCACCTAGCAGGGACAATACACGTCACCTAGCAGGGACAATACACGTCACCTAACGGGGACAATACGCGTCACCTAACGGGGACAATACGCGTCACCTAACGGGGACAATACACGTCACCTAGCGGGGACAATACACGTCACCTAACGGGGACAATACGTGTCATCTAGCGGGGACAATACACGTAATCTAACGGGGACAATACGCGTCACCTGACGGGGACAATACACGTCACCTGACGGGGACAATACGCGTCACCTGACGGGGACAATACGCGTCACCTGACGGGGACAATACGCGTCACCTGACGGGGACAATACGCGTCACCTAACGGGGACAATACGCGTCACCTAACGGGGACAATACGCGTCACCTAACGGGGACAATACGCGTCACCTAGCAGGGACAATACGCGTCACCTAGCAGGGACAATACACGTCACCTAACGGGGACAATACGCGTCACCTAGCGGGGACAATACGCGTCACCTAGCGGGGACAATACGCGTCACCTAACGGGGACAATACACGTCACCTAACGGGGACAATACGCGTCACCTAACGGGGACAATACACGTCACCTAGCAGGGACAATACGCGTCACCTAGCAGGGACAATACACGTCACCTAGCAGGGACAATACACGTCACCTAGCGGGGACAATACGCGTCACCTAGCGGGGACAATACATGCATATGGACCATTAGGAGTGAGTACTACACGCTGGTCTACACCCCCCCCACCCACCTGTGTCAGGTAGTCTATAAGTGCAAGGTGAGCCTTCTCCAGTTCTGCTCCAGACAGACTGGGCAGGGGGTTGGGGTAGTGCAGCTGTTTACGGTAGTCAGCGGGGAGCAGGTCGGGATACAGACCAATCACATGGGTGGGATCTGTTGGAAGAAGGTACAGCGTCACCCTCTGTTCCCTGTACACTGCTGTTGACCAGAGGCTTTATATAGTACAACATTCACTTTAAATGGTATTACACACACAGTACTGCTGTATACAACATAATGTAGGGGAAAGGGTGTCCTATGGACCCTGGTCTAAAGTAGTGCACTACAAAGAGAATAGGGTGTCATTAGAGACCTGTTCAGGTAGTTAATAGACAGCGTAGTTAATAGACAGACCTGACCAGGTAGTTAATGGACAGACCTGACCAGGTAGTTAACGGACAGACCTGACCAGGTAGTTAACGGACAGACCTGACCAGGTAGTTAACGGACAGACCTGACCAGGTAGTTAACGGACAGACCTGACCAGGTAGTTAACGGACAGACCTGATCAGGTAGTTAACGGACAGACCTGATCAGGTAGTTAACGGACAGACCTGACCAGGTAGTTAACGGACAGACCTGACCAGGTAGTTAACGGACAGACCTGACCAGGTAGTTAACGGACAGACCTGACCAGGTAGTTAACGGACAGACCTGACCAGGTAGTTAACGGACAGACCTGATCAGGTAGTTAACGGACAGACCTGATCAGGTAGTTAACGGACAGACCTGTTCAGGTAGTTAACGGACAGACCTGATCAGGTAGTTAACGGACAGACCTGACCAGGTAGTTAACGGACAGACCTGATCAGGTAGTTAACGGACAGACCTGTTCAGGTAGTTAACGGACAGACCTGACCAGGTAGTTAACGGACAGACCTGATCAGGTAGTTAACGGACAGACCTGATCAGGTAGTTAACGGACAGACCTGATCAGGTAGTTAACGGACAGCCAGAAGCTCACCTGTGCCAAGCTTAGCGAACACCTGCATGGAGTCATCGAACCTCTTCTGACAGAACAGGTTGAAGGCATAGAGATTCTGGATGTGGTGAATCTGCTGTCTCTTGTCTCCTTCCACATCATCCTTCATCTTCTGGGGGAGAGGGGGATGGAGGAGGGGAAAGATGGAGAGATGTGGAGGGGAGAGGGATGGAAAGAGAGGAGAGATGGATGGAGAGAGAGGGATGGAGGAGGGGAAAGAGGGAGAGATGGGGAGGGGAGAAGAATAAGAGGGATAGAGGAGGGGAAAGAGGGAGAGATGGGGAGGGGAGAAGAATAAGAGGGATGGGTAGGGAGGAGAGAGGGATGGAGAGAGAGGAGAGATGGATGGAGAGAGGGGGATGGAGGAGGGGAAAGATGGAGAGATGGGGAGGGGAGAAGAATAAGAGGGATAGAGGAGGGGAAAGAGGGAGAGATGTGGAGGGGAGAGGGATGGAGAGAGAGGAGAGATGGATGGAGAGAGAGGGATGGAGGAGGGGAAAGATGGAGAGATGGGGAGGGGAGAAGAATAAGAGGGATAGAGGAGGGGAAAGAGGGATAGAGAGAGAGGCATATAGGGATGTAGTAAGTCACACCATGACAGGTCAGTATCATATCTCTGTCCCACCGCTAACCCTCTGGCCTATATCATATCTCTGTCCCACCGCTAACCCTCTGGCCTATATCATATCTCTGTCCCACCGCTAACCCTCTGGCCTGTATCATATCTCTGTCCCACCGCTAACCCTCTGGCCTATATCATATCTCTGTCCCACCGCTAACCCTCTGGCCTGTATCATATCTCTGTCCCACCGCTAACCCTCTGGCCTATATCATATCTCTGTCCCACCGCTAACCCTCTGGCCTATATCATATCTCTGTCCCACTGCTAACCCTCTGGCCTGTATCATATCTCTGTCCCACCGCTAACCCTCTGGCCTATATCATATCTCTGTCCCACCGCTAACCCTCTGGCCTATATCATATCTCTGTCCCACTGCTAACTCTCTGGCCTATATCATATCTCTGTCCCACCGCTAACCCTCTGGCCTATATCATATCTCTGTCCCACCGCTAACTATTGTTCAATGAACCATAATTAATGAACATGCACCTGTGGAACAGTCGTGAAGACACTAACAGCTTACAGACGGTAGGCAATTAAGGTCACAGTTATGAAAACTTAGGACACTAAAGAGGCCTTTTTACTGACTCTGAAAAACACCAAAAGAAAGATGCCCAGGGTCTCTGCTGCAAGGAGGCATGAGGACTGCAGATGTGGCCAGGGCAATAAGTTGCAATGTCCGTACTGTGAGACGCCTAAGACAGCGCTACAGGGAGACAGGACAGACAGCTGATCGTCCTCGCAGTGGCAGACCACGTGTAACAACACCTGCACAGGATCGGTACATCCGAACATCACACCTGCGGGACAGGTACAGGATGGCAACAACAACTGCCCGAGTTACACCAGGAATGCACAATCCCTCCATCAGTGCCTGTCCTCAATAGGCTGAGAGAGGCTGGACTGAGGGCTTGTAGACCTGTTGTAAGGCAGGTCCTCACCAGACATCACCGGCAACAACGTTGCCTATGGGCACAAACCCACCGTCGCTGGACCAGATAGGACTGGCAAAAAGTGCTCTTCACTGACGAGTTGCGGTTTTGTCTCACCAGGGGTGATGGTCAGATTCGCGTTTATCGTCAAAGGAATGAGCGTTACACCGAGGCCTGTACTCTGGAGCGGGATCTATTTGGAGGTGGAGGGTCCGTCATGGTCTGGGGCGGTGTGTCACAGCATCATCGGACTGAGCTTGTTGTCATTGCAGGCAATCTCAATGCTGTGTGTTACAGGGAAGACAAGGCCCTGTTCTCAAAGCTAATTATCAAGAATATAACAATGATGTCATTTACAAGAACTTTAATGATGATGTGTAAACCAGATTCATTTCCACTGTGGGTCAGAGGAGCACAATGGAAATAACTTTATAGTAGTAGTAGTAGTGGTATTAGTAGTGGCAGTAGTAGTGGTGGTGGTATTAGTAGTAATAGTAGTAGTAGTAGTAGTAGTGGTATTAGTAGTGGCAGTAGTAGTGGTGTTGGTATTAGTAGTAATAGTAGTAGTAGTAGTGGTATTAGTAGTGGCAGTAGTAGTGGTGTTGGTATTAGTAGTAATAGTAGTAGTAGTAGTGGTAGTAGTATTAGTAGTGGCAGTAGTAGTGGTGTTGGTATTAGTAGTAATAGTAGTAGAAGTAGTAGTAGTGGTATTAGTAGTGGCAGTAGTAGTGGTGTTGGTATTAGTAGTAATAGTAGTAGTAGTAGTAGTAGTGGTATTAGTAGTGGCAGTAGTAGTGGTGTTGGTATTAGTAGTAATAGTAGTAGTAGTAGTGGTAGTAGTATTAGTAGTGGCAGTAGTAGTGGTGTTGGTATTAGTAGTAGTAGTAGTGGTAGTAGTATTAGTAGTGGCAGTAGTAGTGGTGGTGGTATTAGTAGTAATAGTAGTAGTAGTATTAGTAGTGGCAGTAGTAGTGGTGGTGGTATTAGTAGTAATAGTAGTAGTAGTAGTAGTAGTAGTGGCAGTAGTAGTGGTGTTGGTATTAGTAGTAATAGTAGTAGTAGTAGTAGTAGTGGTAGTAGTAATAGTAGTATTAGTTGTAATAGTAGAAGTAGTGGTATTAGTAGTAAAAGTAGTAGTAGAAGTAGTGGTATTAGTAGTAGTAGTAGTAGTATTAATAGTAATAGTATTAATAGTAGTAGTAGTAGTAGTAGTAGTAGCAGTAGTGGGATTAGTAGTGGTAGTAGTGGTAGTAGTAGTAGTGGTATTAGTCATATTAGTAGTAGAAGCATTAGTCATAGTAGTATTAGTAGTAGTATTAGTGATAGTAGTAGTAGCGGTACTAGTAGTAGTATTAGTGATAGTAGTAGTAGTAGTACCAGTAGTATTATTATTGATAGTAGTAGTAACGGTACTAGTAGTATTATTTGTGATAGTAGTATTAGTAGTAGTAGTAGTAGTAGTATTAGTGATAGCAGTAGTAGTATTATTGGTGATAGTAGTAGTACTAGTAGTAGCATTAGTGATAGTAGTAGTAGTAGTAATAGTGATAGTAGTAGTGGTAGTAGTAGTAGTACTAGTAGTATTATTAGTGATAGTACTAGTAGTACTAGTAGTATTATTAGTGATAGTAGTAGTAGTAGTATTATTATTAGTGATAGTAGTAGTAGTAGTGATGGCATAATCACTCACCGCCAGTTGCAGGGCCAGTTCAAACTGCTTGTCCTGTAGTAACTGTCTGATCTGACTGGCGATGGACACAGGCACCAGACGCCACACAAAATGGTTGCTGGCAACGTACACTATATTAGGCCTGGGACAGACAGAGAGGAGGGAACAACAAGAGAAGGGAGAGATTGTTTTTTATTACGAGTGTGTGATGGTTGACAAAAAAAATCTATATCAAAAACATGGGATGGATGATTCAGGAAAGCTATAAAATAACGACATCTGATCTGCGTAACATCTGGTCTGTGTAACATCTGGTCTGCGTAGCATCTGATCTGCTTAGAATCTGGTCTGCGTAACATCGGGTCTGCGTAACATCGGGTCTGCGTAACATCTGGTCTGCGTAACATCGGATCTGCGTAACATCGGGTCTGCGTAACATCTGATCTGCTTAGAATCTGGTCTGTGTAACATCTGGTCTGCGTAACATCTGATCTGCTTAGAATCTGATCTGCGTAACATCTGGTCTGCGTAACATCGGGTCTGCGTAACATCGGGTCTGCGTAACATCGGGTCTGCGTAGCATCGGGTCTGCGTAACATCTGGTCTGCGTAGCATCTGGTCTGCGTAACATCTGGTCTGCGTAACATCTGGTCTGCGTAACATCGGATCTGCGTAACATCGGATCTGCGTAGCATCTGGTCTGCTTAGCATCTGGTCTGCTTAGCATCTGGTCTGCGTAACATCTGGTCTGCGTAGCATCTGGTCTGCTTAGCATCTGGTCTGCTTAGCATCTGGTCTGCGTAACATCGGATCTGCGTAACATCTGGTCTGCTTAGCATCTGGTCTGCGTAACATCTGGTCTGCGTAGCATCTGGTCTGCTTAGCATCTGATCTGCTTAGAATCTGATCTGCTTAGAATCTGATCTGCGTAACATCTGGTCTGCGTAACATCGGGTCTGCGTAACATCGGGTCTGCGTAACATCGGGTCTGCGTAGCATCGGGTCTGCGTAACATCTGGTCTGCGTAGCATCTGGTCTGCTTAGCATCTGATCTGCTTAGCATCTGGTCTGCGTAACATCGGATCTGCGTAACATCGGGTCTGCGTAACATCTGGTCTGCGTAACATCTGGTCTGCGTAGCATCTGGTCTGCGTAGCATCTGGTCTGCGTAACATCGGATCTGCGTAACATCGGATCTGCGTAACATCGGGTCTGCGTAACATCGGGTCTGCGTAACATCGGATCTGCGTAACATCGGGTCTGCGTAACATCTGGTCTGCGTAGCATCTGGTCTGCGTAACATCGGATCTGCGTAACATCTGGTCTGCGTAACATCTGGTCTGCGTAACATCTGGTCTGCTTAGCATCTGATCTGCTTAGCATCTGGTCTGGGTAACATCTGATCCGCGTAACATCGGGTCCGCGTAACATCTGGTCCGCGTAACATCTGGTCCGCGTAACATCTGATCCGCGTAACATCGGATCTGCGTAACATCGGATCCGCGTAACATCGGATCCGCGTAACATCGGATCCGCGTAACATCTGGTCTGCGTAACATCTGGTCTGCGTAACATCTGGTCTGCGTAACATCTGGTCTGCGTAACATCTGATCTGCGTAACATCGGATCTGCGTAGCATCTGATCTGCGTAACATCTGATCTGCGTAACATCGGATCTGCGTAACATCGGATCTGCGTAACATCTGGTCTGCGTAGCATCTGATCTGCGTAGCATCTGATCTGCGTAACATCGGATCTGCGTAACATCGGATCTGCGTAGCATCTGATCTGCGTAGCATCGGATCTGCGTAGCATCGGATCTGCGTAACATCGGATCTGCGTAACATCTGATCTGCGTAACATCTGATCTGCGTAACATCTGATCTGCGTAACATCGGATCTGCGTATCATCGGATCTGCGTAACATCGGATCTGCGTAACATCTGATCTGCGTAACATCTGATCTGCGTAACATCTGATCTGCGTAACATCTGATCTGCGTAACATCGGATCTGCGTAACATCGGATCTGCGTAGCATCGGATCTGCGTAACATCTGGTCTGCGTAACATCGGATCTGCGTAACATCGGATCTGCGTAACATCGGATCTGCGTAACATCGGATCTGCGTAACATCGGATCTGCGTAACATCTGGTCTGCGTAACATCGGATCTGCGTAACATCGGATCTGCGTAACATCGGATCTGCGTATCATCGGATCTGCGTAACATCGGATCTGCGTAACATCTGATCTGCGTAACATCTGATCTGCGTAACATCTGGTCTGCGTAACATCGGATCTGCGTATCATCGGATCTGCGTAACATCTGATCTGCGTAACATCTGATCTGCGTAACATCTGATCTGCGTAACATCTGATCTGCGTAACATCTGATCTGCGTAACATCTGATCTGCGTAACATCTGATCTGCGTAACATCTGATCTGCGTAACATCTGATCTGCGTAACATCTGATCTGCGTAACATCTGATCTGCGTAACATCTGATCTGCGTAGCAGTGGTTTCCAGTACAGTTGGTTGGATTCCAATACATTCATCTTATTTCCCTCCTTCAGAAAACAAAAGGTACATATAAAAGGTACACAATAAATATCCTCTCACCCAGCTGAGGTGATGAATCGCGGTCTCTGTAGCTCCACACTCTGGACCAGCAGTCTGGGTTCAAAGGTCCTGATCTCCACATAGCGGGGCAGGACAGCTATGATGTAGGGGGGCTGGTGTTCTGAGGAGAGAAGCAGCATTACATCACTACAACAGCTTGTGGCAGACTGATTAAAAACACACACTGGCCTGGCACAGAACCAGAGAGAGAGAGAGAGAAAAGCTATGACGTAGGGGGGCTGGTGTTTTCTTAAGACAGAGAGACAGAAGAATCTAACTGAAGAATCCATAGAATCTAACTACTTCTGGGGAAATTGGAACGTACTAAATAAACAACAACACGAAGAGTTATCTATCCAAAATAGAGATGTATGGGTAAACCACTTCTTCAATCTTATTGGCCCTATAACAAAGAACAAACAGCAAAAACATTTACATGATCAATTACAAATCTTAGAATCAGCTATTAAAGACTACCAGAACCCACTGGATTCTCCAATTACATTGAATGAACTACAGGACAAAATACACAACCCTTAAACCTAAAAAGTCCCGTGGTATTGAAGGTATCCTCAATGAAATTATAAAATATACAGACCACACATTCCAATTGGCTACAAATTCCATTTGGCTATACTTAAACTCTTTAACATCATCCTTAGCTCTGGCATCTTCCCCAATATTTGGAACCAAGGACTGATCACCCCAATCCACAAAAGCGGAGACAAATTTGACCCTAATAACTACCGTGGGATATGCGTCAACAGCAACCTTGGGAAAATCCTCTGCGTCATCATTAACAGCAGACTTCTACATTTCCCCAGTGAAAACAATGTACTGAGCAAATGTCAAATTGGCTTTTTACCAAATTACCATATGACCTTAAATGTCTTACGATCTGAAATGGTCCACCCACACAGACAGTGTGGTAAAGAAGGCGCAACAGCGCCTCTTCAACCTCAGGAAGCTGAAGAAATGAGTCTTGGCCCCTAAGACCCTCACAAACTTTTAGATGCACAATTGAGAGCATCCGGTCAGGCTGTATCACCGCCTGGTACGGCAACTGCACCGCCCACAACCGCAATGCTCTCCAGAGGGTGGTGCGGTCTGCACAACGCATCACCGGGGGCAAACTACCTGCCCTCCAGGACACCTACAGCACCTGATGTCACAGGAAGGCCAAAAAGATCATCAAGGACAACAACCACCCGAGCCACTGCCTGTTCACCCCGCTATCATCCAGAAGGCGAGGTCAGTACAGGTGCATCAAAGCTGGGACCGAGAGACTGAAAAACAGCTTCTATCTCAAGGCCATCACCGTTAAAAAATCATCACTACCTGGTTACTCAAACCTGCACCTTAGAGGCTGCTGCCCTATATACATAGACATGGAATCACTGGCCACTTTAATAATGGAACACTAGTCACTTTAATAATGGTTACATACTGCTTTACTCATCTCATATGTACACTGCTCAAAACAATAAAGGGAACACTTAAACAACACAATGTAACTCCAAGTCAATCACACTTCTGTGAAATCAAACTGTCCACTTAGGAAGCAACACTGATTGACAATAAATTTCACATGCGGTTGTGCAAATGGAATAGACAACAGGTGGAAATTATTGGAAATCCCTGGCCTTTAATAATGGAACAATTGACACTTTAATAATGTTTACATACTGCTTTACTCATCTCATGTGTATATACTGTATTATATTCTACTGTATTTTAGTCAATGCCACTCCGACATTGTTCATCCTAATATTTATATATTTCTTAATTCCATGAATTTACTTTTAAAATGTCTGTATTGTTATAAGAAAAATAAGCATTTTGCTACAGACACGATAACATTGGCTAATAATGTACATTTGATAGAACAGACATTCAGAAGTTATTCAGACCGTTCACTTCTGTTCCATTACAATCTAAAACATGTGTCATCAATCTACACACAATACCACATAATGACAAAGTTTTTATTTATTTATTTTTAAATGTTTCTTATGTTTGCAAAATTGTAACTAATACAAAAAAACTGAAATACCTTATTTACATAAGTATTCAGACCCTTTGCTATGAGACTCGAAATAGAGCTCAGGTGCATCCTGTTTCCATTGATCATCCTTGAGATGTTTCTACAACTTGATTGGAGTCCACCTGTGGTAAATTCAATTGATTGGACATGATTTGGAAAGGCACACACCTGTCTATATAAAAAGGTCCCACAGTTTGACAGTGCATGTCAGAGCAAAAACCAAGCCATGAGGTCGAAGGAATTGTCCGTAGAACCCCGAGACAGGATTGTGTCCAGGCACAGATCTGGGGAAGGATACCAAAACATTTCTGCATCATTGAAGGTCCCCAAGAACACAGTGGCCTCCATCATTCTTAAATGGAAGAAGTTTGGAACCACCAATACTCTTCCTAGAACTGGCCGCCCGGCCACACTTAGCAATCGAGGGAGAAGGGCCTTGGTAAGGGACCAATAACCTGATGGTCACTCTTGACAGAGCTCCAGTGTTCCTCTGGAGATGGGAGAAACTTCCAGAAGGACAACCAACTCTGCAGCACTCCACCAATCAGGCCTTTATGGTAGAGTGGCCAGACGGAAGCCACTCCTCAGTAAAAGGCACATGATAGCCCGCTTGGAGTTTGCCAAAAGGCACCTAAAGAACTCAGACCATGAGAAACAAGATTCTCTGGTCTGATGAAACCAAGATTGAACTCTTTGGCCTGAATGCCAAGTGTCACGTCTGGAGGAAACCTGGCACCATCCCTACGGGTGAAGCATGGTGGTGGCAGCATCATGCTGTGGGGATGTTTTTCAACGGCACTAGTCAAGATCGAGGGAAATATGAAATATGAACAGAGCAAAGTACAGAGTGAATCTTGATGAAAACCTGCTCCAGAGCGCTCAGGACCTCAGACTGGGGTGAAGGTTCACCTTTCAACAGGACAATGACCCTAAGCACACAGCCAAGACAAAGCAGGAGTGGCTTCAGGACAAGTCTCTGAATGTCCTTGAGTGGCCCAGCCAGAGCCTGGACTTGAACCCGATTGAACATCTCTGAAGAGACCTGAAAATAGCTGTGCAGCGACGCTCCCCATCCAACCTGACAGAGCTTGAGAGGATCTGCAGAGAAGAATGGGAGAAACTCCCCAAATACAGGTGTGCATAGCTTGCAGCATCATACCCAAGAAAACGCAAGGCTGTAATCGCTGCCAAAGGTACTTCAACAAAGTACTGAGTAAAGGGTCTGAATACTTATGTAAAATGTGATTTCATTTATTTTTTTGTGATTTTTTAAAAAATAAAACAGTTTTCGCCTTGTCATTATGGGATATTCTATGTAGATTGATGAGAACAATATTTTTTATCTATTTTAGAATAAGGCTGTAACGTAACAAGATGTGGAAAAAGTCAAGGGGTCTGAATACTTCCTGTATATACTGCATACATTTTTCAACCCCGGTGAGCCCTTGCATTAATCCAGCCTTGATCAACATTCAATAAAACACATTAAACTACTATTAAGAAACCTGTTATTATACACAACAATACACGAAAAACAAAACAATCATAAAAATACAAAAAAATACACATTATTCAGTGAAAAGGTCATCCTAACAACCGTCTGAAATGCCCTAAAAGGCACCAATTCCTCTCATTTTAAAGTGCATCGTAGATCATTCAACACACGCCCCCCAAAAAAACTAAAAGCAGATCACCTCAGTGTAGATGAAAAGGGTCTGCAGAGTTCGCTCATTAAGGCTGACGTTTATGCAACAGGGCTTTATAAACAAAAAGAGTGTAATGCATCGATCTACAGTCCCTTCATTAAGTATTGACCCCTTGACCTTTTCCCCCATTTTGTCGTGTTACAAAGTGAGATTAAAAATTTTTTTTTTTTTTTTAAATGTGTCAACGATCATATAATACTCTAAAGTTCTGTCAAGTCGGTTGTTGATCATTGCTAGAAATCCATTTTCAAGTTGTCATAACGTTGGCCTGTTAGGGGAGGTTTATGACCCCCATAAATACCTTTCCCCTTTTTCCTCTCTCTACTCTACCGATGTGACTATTGAACATCCCTTTGTTAACATTGAGAGAGAGTCTGGTGACATCAAAAGATGGCAAACGGAACCATATTTCGGTAATCCAACCAGTTGAAAATATGCGTTGGTACTTAATGAATATGATGTCAGATCAGTTGGCGTCTGAGACATTATGACAAACTGTATCTGACGACAAACTGTATCTTCTAGTTATCAGATTCACATGGAATTGTTGTGCAATTGAAATGTTTAAATATGAAACTATTTGTGAAAAGATGAAATGTAATTTTCAGCTTCTTAATGAGAGAACGGTTTGTCATAAGAACACCACTCTGCCCAAGTGAACAGCCATAGGTTGTAAACTATGAAACAAGCCCTTCTTTCACCACTATATAAACCCGTTGACGAAAATTCAACATCCTGTTCCGAGGACGACGGTCCTATGTTAAAAGGGCTCAGATAATAACCTAACGAAATTAGCATCACGTTCAATGTGCAGGTGACGATCGACACGCCGAAAGGACGAATTTCGACTATACCAGCCAGAATATAGCACGAGCTTAAAAGTATGGCAACTTGATATGAACTTTGAACTCTTATTCACTCCAGAAGTGATACCTCCTAGCCGTTGAGTTAGCAGCCGCCGCTGTAAACGTGGGCTAGGAAAGAACGGACGACGTATGCAGTCTAACACACACAACAATACTAAAACGTATCGAGTTTACCACCAGACATTCTTCAAAAGGACAACCTGGCCTTCCATCTACGACCAACCGATCGAAGCGCAGCTCAGAGTAAATATTTATTGCATTTTCAAAAATGGGCGGTTATTTAGAATGCATAAAATACTGTACGATACTTTACGATAGCATAGCTGCCTACGGCCCGATTGAGGAACAAAAAGGGTTTTGTGTCACTGCCTTCCCACTCTTTCACTCAAACCCAAACCACCTTTCTTTGTGTAACCAGCCATCAAATCTGTTCCGTCCGCTAGGGACGTTTTCCTTTATGACATCATTTGGAATCAATGTATGATCCATTCTGTGTGATTATGTAATTCTGTGTGATTATTTAGGTATTTAGTAAATAAATAATTAAAGCAAATGTTGTATTGCTGATTCAACTTGTTAGCCAGGGTTTGTGAGGATAACCAAGAATTTACAACTTTCAGATGAGACTGAAATAAGGTGACGATTAATATTGACTGCTGTTGATGTAAAATATTACTAGGTCTTTCAGAGTTTTTTCGGAAGATAACAGCTCTATAAACATTATTTCGTGGTGCCCCAACTTTCTAGTTAATTACATTTACATGATTAGCTTAATCAGGTAATATTAATGACAGAGAAATTATTTTATAGAATAGCATGCCATATCACTTAATCTGGCATAGCCAAAGAAACGACAAAGTCTTGCCATAGATTTAAGCCGATTTAAGGCAAAACTGTAACAAGGCCACTCAGGAACATTCAATGTCGTCTTGGTAAGCAACTCCAATGTAGATTTGGCCTTGTGTTGTAGGTTATTGTCCTAATGAAAGGTGAATTCATCTCCCAGTGTCTGTTTGAAAGCAGACTGAACCAGGTTTTCCTCAAGGATTTTGCCTGTGCTTAGCTCTATTCCGTTTATTTATTTTTTAATAATTTAACTCCCTTGCCAATGACAAGCCCATAACACCAGCATCCTTCAGTGTTTGCTCCAAACATAACGATGTGTATTCAGGACAAAAAGTAAATTGCTTTGCCACATTTTTTTCTCTTGTTGCAAACAGATTGCATGTTGTGGAATATTTTTTATTCTGTACAGGCTTCCTTCTTTTCACTCTGTCATTTAGGTTAGTATTGTGCAGTTTTCTCCTATCACAGCCATTGAAATCTGTAACTGTTTTAAAGTCACCATTGGCCTCATGGTGAAATCCCTGAGCGGTTCCCTTCCTGACTAAAGATGTTTCATTTATACATTTAGAACATTTTCTACTAACAAAATTCCACTTTAACATTATGGGGTATTGTGTGTAGGCCTCAATTTAATCCATTTTAAATTCAGGCTTTAACAACAAAATGTGAGAGTCAAGGTGTGTGAATACCTTCTGAAGGCACTGTACCAAAAACTTCCAAAGAGGGCAGGCCTACTTTCTGATAAAATGTAAATAGTCTGGTAGCCATTTGATTAATTGTTCAGCAGTCTTATGGCTTGGGGGTAGAAGCTGTTAAGAAGCCTTTTGGACCTAGACTTGGTGCTCCGGTACCACTTTTCGTGCGGTACTAGAGAGAACAGAGTCTGGAGTCTTTGACCCTTTTTTGGGCCTTCCTCTGACACCGCCTAGCATATAGGTTCTGGATGTCAGGGAGCTTTGCCCCAGTGATGTACTTGGCTGTACAAACTACCCTCTGTAGCGCCTTCCGGTCGGATGCCGAGCAGTTGCGATACCAGGCGGTGATGCAACCGGTGAGGATCAGGACAACGAGGGCAATGATGTGCGCTCAATCTATCGCCCATAACAAAGCATAGTACGCTATGATGAACTGTGTCCAATGGCTTCAATACAGTGGCAGCTGCTTTTACACTCAACACAAATATAAACACAACATGTTAAGTGTTGTTCCCATGTTTCATGAGCTGAAATAAAAGATCACGGAAATGTTTCCACAATATTCTCTCAAATGTTGTGCACAAGGTAATCCATCCACCTGACAGGTGTGGCATATCAAGAAGCTGATTTAACAGCATAATCATTACACAGGTGCACCTTGTGCCGGGGACAATAGACTGTTCTCTCAGCTTGATTGAAAATGGCGCCGACGGAGGACTACCTCGATTCTAGTCCTTCGGAAACTTTGCAGTATTTAAAAAAAAAAATGTATGTATTATTTCTTAAATTGTTAGCCCAGAAAATCTGAAGTGTTATTACATACAGCCGGGAAGAACGATTAGATATCAGATCGGCGTCAACTTACCTTTACATCAATTTGTGTGTATTAGGTAGTTGTGAAATTGTTAGATTATTTGTTAGATATTACTGCACTGTCGGGAACTAGAAGCACAAGCATTTCGCTACACTCGCAATAACATCTGCTAACCATGTGTATGTGTCCAATAACACCTGCTAACCATGTGTATGTGACCAATAACACCTGCTAACCATGTGTATGTGACCAATAACACCTGCTAACCATGTGACCAATAACATCGGCTAACCATGTGTATGTGACCAATAACATCGGCTAACCATGTGTATGTGACCAATAACATCGGCTAACCATGTGTATGTGACCAATAACATCGGCTAACCATGTGACCAATAACATCGGCTAACCATGTGACCAATAACATCTGCTAACCATGTGACCAATAACATCTGCTAACCATGTGACCAATAACATCTGCTAACCATGTGACCAATAACATCGGCTAACCATGTGACCAATAACATCGGCTAACCATGTGACCAATAACATCTGCTAACCATGTGACCAATAACATCTGCTAACCATGTGACCAATAACATCGGCTAACCATGTGACCAATAACATCGGCTAACCATGTGACCAATAACATCTGCTAACCATGTGTCCAATAACACCTGCTAACCATGTGACCAATAACATCTGGTAACCATGTGTATGTGACCAATAACATCTGCTAACCATGTGACCAATAACATCTGCTAACCATGTGACCAATAACATCTGCTAACCATGTGACCAATAACATCTGCTAGCCATGTGTATGTGACCAGTAACATTTGATTTGAATAAAAGGCCACTAAATAGTGCCGTTTTGTTTCACAACGCCACAGTTGTCTCAAGATGAGGGAGCGTACAATTGGCATGCTGACTGCAGGAATGTCCACCAGAGCTGCTGCCAGAGAACTAAGCCGCCTTTAGAGAATGTCAGGTCGTCCAACTGGCCTCACGTCCACAGATCCAGTTTCTTCACCTGATGTCAACGTGGTGAACAGAGAGAGCTCCATGGTGACGGTGGGGTTATGGTATGGGGCAGGCATAAGCAACAGACAACAAACACAATTGCATTTAATCAAAGGTCAATTTGAATGCACAGAGATACCGTGACGGGATCCCGAGGTCCATTGTCGTGCCATTCATCCGCCGCCATCACCTCATGTTTCAGCATGATAATGCACGGCCCCATGTCGTAAGGATCTGTACAGAATTCCTGGAAGCTGAAAATGTCCCAGTTCTTCCATGGCCTGCGTACTCACCAGACATGTCACCCATTGAGCATGTTTGGGATGCTCTGGATCGACATTTACGACAGCGTGTTCCAGTTCCCGCCAATATCCAGGAACTTCACACAGCCATTGAAGAGGAGTGGGGACACATTCCACAGGCCACAATCAACAGCCTGATCAACTCTATGTAGGTGGGGGACAATCAGTGAGGGCACTATCCAATATACATAAGCATTAACTCCTCGGGGCGGCAGGTAGCCTAGCGGTTAGAGTGTAGAGGTGGCAGGTAGCTTAGTGGTTAGAGTGGAGGGGCGGCAGGTAGCCTAGCGGTTAGAGTGTAGAGGTGGCAGGTAGCTTAGTGGTTAGAGTGGAGGGGCGGCAGGTAGCCTAGCGGTTAGAGTGTAGAGGTGGCAGGTAGCCTAGCGGTTAGAGCGTTGGACTAGTAACCGAAAGGTTGCAAGATCAAATCCCCGAGCTGACAAGGTACAAATCTGTCGTGCTGCCTCTGAACAAGGAAGTTAACCCACCGTTCCTAGGCAGTCATCGAAAATAAGAATCTGTTCTTAACTGACTTGCCTAGTTAAATTAAAGGTGAAATAAATAAAAATTCATAATCAGATACATTTTTCAATGTTTTGGACACTATCTACACAGAAATAAGACCTACTAAAAGTGTTCACAAACAACTTTGGCATCAGAAAATGTGCCTCCTCAAGTCTTCCAGCTCATACAACACACGTCGAAGTCTGGACAACGTGAGGTGTCTGGCTGTGTAGAGACTGGAGACCTGGAGGCTAGCAGGGCAGGGAGGAAATCTTGGTGGCGCCAGCTATCTACAACCATAGAATGACATATTAGAACGGCCTGGGACGCGGCTGAGCCGAGGAGGAGGACGGGGCTGAGCCGAGGAGGAGGACGGGGCTCAGCCGAGGAGGAGGACGGGGCTCAGCCGAGGAGGAGGACGGGGCTGAGCCGAGGAGGAGGACGGGGCTGAGCCGAGGAGGAGGACGGGGCTGAGCCGAGGAGGAGGACGGGGCTCAGCCGAGGAGGAGGACGGGGCTCAGCCGAGGAGGAGGACGGGGCTCAGCCGAGGAGGAGGACGGGGCTCAGCCGAGGAGGAGGACGCGGCTGAGCCGAGGAGGAGGACGGGGCTGAGTCGAGGAGGAGGACGGGGCTCAGCCGAGGAGGAGGACGGGGCTCAGCCGAGGAGGAGGACGGGGCTCAGCCGAGGAGGAGGACGGGGCTCAGCCGAGGAGGAGGACGGGGCTGAGCCGAGGAGGAGGACGGGGCTGAGCCGAGGAGGAGGACGGTGCTGAGCCGAGGAGGAGGACGGGGCTGAGCCGAGGAGGAGGACGGGGCTGAGCCGAGGAGGATGACGGGGCTGAGCCGAGGAGGAGGACGGGGCTGAGCCGAGGAGGAGGACGGGGCTGAGCCGAGGAGGAGGACGCGGCTGAGCTGAGGAGGAGGACGGGGCTCAGCCGAGGAGGAGGACGGGGCTCAGCCGAGGAGGAGGACGGGGTTCAGGCTCAGCCGAGGAGGAGGACGGGGCTCAGCCGAGGAGGAGGACGGGGTTCAGCTGAGGAGGAGGATGGGGGGGCAGACTGTCTGAACCCAGGGGGAGATCCAAGGTCTTAGAATAAGCATTAATAGCAAATATCAGACAAATTATCAGACTGTACTGTACGTGTGTGTGTGTGTGTGTGTGTGTGTGTGTGCGTGTAGAGCATGACAGGGAGTGTGTGGATATAGAGATGTGTGGACATAACGCTTGGCCGATTCTCTTCCTGTCCTGCCTCCTGCCAAAACCACACGATCGGTCGGCTCAATGTAAATGAGGAAATTGCTGTTTGAATTGAAACCTCAGTAGCTTGGAGCCTTCATTTCCCCTGTCAGACTGTTACTTCTGCATTCCAATGATACAGACAGAAGACAAAGAGTCTTTAAAAACAAAAAGACTTCATTTGCATCTTCTTTGTCTCAAAAGGCCTTTAGAAGAGCGGACATGCTCAGGGCAAAATAGACAGCTCCACATTGTGTTCCCCAGGTCGCCTGTACTCAAACTGACAACACAGCACGTGCTGGGTTGTCCTCTGTCGCTCAGTTGGTCGAGTTTGGTGCTTGCAATGGCAGGATAGCGGGTTCGATTCCCTGGACAACCCATATGTAACATGTAATATGTAACATGTAATATGAAACATGAAACATGTATGTACGGTTAACTAACCAAACTGTTATCAACAGCCCTGCTGGAGGACAGGAGTATTACAACCAAACTGTTATCAACAGCCCCCGCTGGAGGACAGGAGTATTACAACCAAACTGTTATCAACAGCCCCGCTGGAGGACAGGGGCATTACAACCAAACTGTTATCAACAGCCCCCGCTGGAGGACAGGAGTATTACAACCAAACTGTTATCAACAGCCCCCGCTGGAGGACAGGAGTATTACAACCAAACTGTTATCAACAGCCCTGCTGGAGGACAGGAGTATTACAACCAAACTGTTATCAACAGCCCCCGCTGGAGGACAGGAGTATTACAACCAAACTGTTACCAACAGCCCCCGCTGGAGGACAGGAGTATTACAACCAAACTGTTATCAACAGCCCCGCTGGAGGACAGGAGTATTACAACCAAACTGAGTATTACAACCAAACCAAACTGATTTGACTGACTGGTCAGATGACTCTGTGTTTTTTTTTTTTACCTTTATTTAACTAGGCAAGTCAGTTAAGAACAAATTCTTATTTTCAATGACGGCCTACCGGGGAACAGAGGGTTAACTGCCTTGTTCAGGGGGAGAACGACAGATTTTTACCTTGTCAGCTCTGGGATTTGATCTTGCAACCTTTTGGTTACTAGTCCAACGCTCTAACCACTAGGCTACCTGCCACCTCTACACTCTAACCACTAGGCTACCTGCCACCTCTACACTCTAACCACTAGGCTACCTGCCACCTCTACACTCTAACCACTAGGCTACCTGCCACCTCTACACTCTAACCACTAGGCTACCTGCCGCATCTACACTCTAATCACTAGGCTACCTGCCACTTCTACACTCTAACCACTAGGCTACCTGCCACCTCTACACTCTAACCACTAGGCTACCTGCCACTTCTACACTCTAACCACTAGGCTACCTGCCACCTCTACACTCTAATCACTAGGCTACCTGCCACTTCTACACTCTAACCACTAGGCTACCTGCCACCTCTACACTCTAACCACTAGGCTACCTGCCGCATCTACACTCTAATCACTAGGCTACCTGCCACTTCTACACTCTAACCACTAGGCTACCTGCCGCCTCCACACTCTAACCACTAGGCTACCTGACGCCTCTACACTCTAACCGCTAGGCTACCTGCCACCTCTACACTCTAACCGCTAGGCTACATGCCACCTCTACACTCTAACCGCTAGGCTACCTGCCACCTCTACACTCTAACCGCTAGGCTACCTGCCACCTCTACACTCTAACCACTTGGCTACACTGCCACCTCTACACTCTAACCACTAGGCTACCTGCCGCCTCCACACTCTAACCACTAGGCTACCTGACGCCTCTACACTCTAACCACTAGGCTACCTGCCGCCTCTACACTCTAACCACTAGGCTACCTGCCACCTCTACACTCTAACCGCTAGGCTACATGCCACCTCTACACTCTAACCGCTAGGCTACCTGCCACCTCTACACTCTAACCGCTAGGCTACCTGCCACCTCTACACTCTAACCACTTGGCTACACTGCCACCTCTACACTCTAACCACTAGGCTACATGCCACCTCAAAACAGATGTAAAGTGCCTAGTCCACGTAATCGCCCCCAGATTGGATTCAAATGTCACACAAGTCCGTCCGTTCCCCTCCCTCCCCATCTGCTTTGTTACATACAGTGGGGAGAACAAGTATTTGATACACTGCCGATTTTGCAGGTTTTCCTACTTACAAAGCATGTAGAGGTCTGTAATTTTTATCATAGGTACACTTCAACTGTGAGAGACGGAATCTAAAACAAAAATCCCGAAAATCACATTGTATGATTTTTAAGTAATTAATTAGCATTTTATTGCAAGACATAAGTATTTGATACATCAGAAAAGCAGAACTTAATATTTGGTACTGAATCCTTTGTTTGCAATTACAGAGATCATACGTTTCCTGTAGTTCTTGACCAGGTTTGCACACACTGCAGCAGGGATTTTGGCCCACTCCTCCATACAGACCTTCTCCAGATCCTTCAGGTTTCGGGGCTGTCGCTGGGCAATACGGACTTTCAGCTCCCTCCAAAGATTTTCTATTGGGTTCAGGTCTGGAGACTGGCTAGGCCACTCCAGGACCTTGAGATACTTCTTACGGAGCCACTCCTTAGTTGCCCTGGCTGTGTGTTTCGGGTCGTTGTCATGCTGGAAGACCCAGCCACGACCCATCATCAATGCTCTTACTGAGGGAAGGAGGTTGTTGGCTAAGATCTCGCAATACATGGCCCCATCCATCCTCCCCTCAATACGGTGCAGTCGTCCTGTCCCCTTTGCAGAAAAGCATCCCCAAAGAATGATGTTTCCACGTCCATGCTTCACGGTTGGGATGGTGTTCTTGGGGTTGTACTCATCCTTCTTCTTCCTCCAAACACGGCGAGTGGAGTTTAGACCAAAAAGCTCTATTTTTGAATCATCAGACCACATGACCTTCTCCCATTCCTCCTCTGGATCATCCAGATGGTCATTGGCAAACTTCAGACGGGCCTGGACATGCGCCTGCTTGAGCAGGGGGACCTTGTGTGCGCTGCAGGATTTTAATCCATGACGGCGTAGTGTGTTACTAATGGTTTTCTTTGAGACTGTGGTCCCAGCTCTCTTCAGGTCATTGACCAGGTCCTGCCGTGTAGTTCTGGGCTGATCCCTCACCTTCCTCATGATCATTGATGCCCCACGAGGTGAGATCTTGCATGGAGCCCCAGACCGAGGGTGATTGACCATCATCTTGAACTTCTTCTATTTTCTTCTATTTTCTAATAATTGTGCCAACAGTTGTTGCCTTCTCACCAAGCTGCTTGCCTATTGTCCTGTAGCCCATCCCAGCCTTGTGCAGGTCTACAATTTTATCCTTGATGTCCTTACACAGCTCTCTGGTCTTGGCCATTGTGGAGAGGTTGGAGTCTGTTTGATTGAGTGTGTGGACAGGTGTCTTTTATACAGGTAACGAGTTCAAACAGGTGCAGTTAATACAGGTAATGAGTGGAGAACAGGAGGGCTTCTTAAAGAAAAACTAACAGGTCTGTGAGAGCCGGAATTCTTACTGGTTGGTAGGTGATCAAATACTTATGTCATGCAATAAAATGCAAATGAATTACTTAAAAATCATACAATGTGATTTTCTGGATTTTTGTTTTAGATTCCGTCTCTCACAGTTGAAGTGTACCTATGATAAAAATTACAGACCTCTACATGCTTTGTAAGTAGGAAAACCTGCAAAATCGGCAGTGTATCAAATACTTGTTCTCCCCACTGTATGAGAAATTAGACTGGAGGATGCTGCCTTGGCAGGAACTAATGGGGATCCATAATAAACCCCAGGAAGAGTAGCTGCTGCCTTGACAGGAACTAATGGGGATCCTTAATAAACCCCAGGAAGAGTAGCTGATGCCTTGGCAGGAACTAATGGGGATCCATAATAAACCCCAGGAAGAGTAGCTGCTGCCTTGGCAGGAACTAATGGGGATCCATAATAAACCCCAGGAAGAGTAGCTGCTGCCTTGACAGGAACTAATGGGGATCCTTAATAAACCCCAGGAAGAGTAGCTGATGCCTTGGCAGGAACTAATGGGGATCCATAATAAACCCCAGGAAGAGTAGCTGCTGCCTTGGCAGGAACTAATGGGGATCCATAATAAACCCCAGGAAGAGTAGCTGCTGCCTTGGCAGGAACTAATGGGGATCCATAATAAACCCCAGGAAGAGTAGCTGCTGCCTTGGCAGGAACTAATGGGGATCCATAATAAACCACAGGAAAAGCAGCTGCTGCCTTGGCAGGAACTAATGGGGATCCATAATAAACCCCAGGAAGAGTAGCTGATGCCTTGGCAGGAACTAATGGGGATCCATAATAAACCCCAGGAAGAGTAGCTGCTGCCTTGGCAGGAACTAATGGGGATCCATAATAAACCCCAGGAAGAGTAGCTGCTGCCTTGGCAGGAACTAATGGGGATCCATAATAAACCCCAGGAAGAGTAGCTGCTGCCTTGGCAGGAACTAATGGGGATCCATAATAAACCCCAGGAAGAGTAGCTGCTGCCTTGACAGGAACTAATGGGGATCCATAATAAATACAAAAACAAATGATCCTTTTCTGTAACATAGCTATAGCCTACATCCATTCACATCAGATAGTGTCCTAATGTTCTAACCTACTAATGCATATGGCACTTTGTAATGGTATACCCTCAATTCACGATGAAGCCCATTAACCACCGTGGACCGATTCCATATGTCGCCTTGGCTACCAGGTCACTGAGGTGAAAGCCTGGTGGGTGCCTACCCATGAAGTGACTACGCCCTCTCCTGGTGGAGAGATGTTAGTGTAGGCTGTCACTAGTTGGCTATTTTCTTATGCAGGCCTACAGCGTTTTAAAGGCTATGCATTATTATAATCATCCACTTCATCACATGCGTTTTGAATCGAGCAACAAGGACCGGAAAGGAACAGTTTATTCCTCAACAAAAAAGCTTGACACGAAGGGGACTCGAACCCATGGTTAAAGTGCACTATCGACTTGGACTCAACCACTTCAGCAGTGGGACACTATGGACTCGGAGTCAACCACTTCAGCAGTGGACCACTATGGACCTGGAGTCAACCACTTCAGCAGTGGGCCACTATGGACCTGGAGTCGACCACTTCAGCAGTGGGCCACTATGGACTCGGAGTCGACCACTTCAGCAGTGGGACACTATGGACCTGGAGTCGACCACTTCAGCAGTGGGCCACTATGGACCTGGAGTCGACCACTTCAGCAGTGGGACACTATGGACCTGGAGTCGACCACTTCAGCAGTGGGCCACTATGGACTCGGAGTCGACCACTTCAGCAGTGGACCACTATGGACCTGGAGTCAACCACTTCAGCAGTGGGCCACTATGGACCTGGAGTCAACCACTTCAGCAGTGGGACACTATGGACTTGAAGTCAACCACTTCAGCAGTGGACCACTATGGACCTGGAGTCAACCACTTCAGCAGTGGGCCACTATGGACTTGAAGTCAACCACTTCAGCAGTGGGACACTATGGACCTGGAGTCGACCACTTCAGCAGTGGGACACTATGGACCTGGAGTCAACCACTTCAGCAGTGGGACACTATGGACCTGGAGTCAACCACTTCAGCAGTGGGACACTATGGACCTGGAGTCAACCACTTCAGCAGTGGGACACTATGGACTCGGAGTCGACCACTTCAGCAGTGGGACACTATGGACCTGGAGTCGACCACTTCAGCAGTGGGCCACTATGGACTCGGAGTCGACCACTTCAGCAGTGGGACACTATGGACCTGGAGTCGACCACTTCAGCAGTGGGCCACTATGGACTCGGAGTCGACCACTTCAGCAGTGGGACACTATGGACTCGGAGTCGACCACTTCAGCAGTGGGCCACTATGGACTCGGAGTCGACCACTTCAGCAGTGGGACACTATGGACCTGGAGTCAACCACTTCAGCAGTGGGACACTATGGACCTGGAGTCAACCACTTCAGCAGTGGGACACTATGGACTCGGAGTCGACCACTTCAGCAGTGGGACACTATGGACCTGGAGTCGACCACTTCAGCAGTGGGCCACTATGGACTCGGAGTCGACCACTTCAGCAGTGGGACACTATGGACCTGGAGTCGACCACTTCAGCAGTGGGCCACTATGGACCTCGGAGTCGACCACTTCAGCAGTGGGACACTATGGACTTGGAGTCGACCACTTCAGCAGTGGGCCACTATGGACTCGGAGTCGACCACTTCAGCAGTGGGACACTATGGACCTGGAGTCGACCACTTCAGCAGTGGGCCACTATGGACTCGGAGTCGACCACTTCAGCAGTGGGACACTATGGACTTGGAGTCAACCACTTCAGCAGTGGGCCACCTAAAAGTGATGGTGATCATGACTGATATTTGACAAATCCATAAGGCTCTTCGCTTTTCTTTTTCCGATGCGTGATAAACGTACATATTTCATCCATAAAACCACATGGATTTCGTTAAAACCCGCAATAACATCTGCATGTGACCAATAAACGTGTGTCAAACAGATCAACAAAAATTTGGCATTTTTGCACATTTATGCGAAAATGTCTAACATTAGTAGTAGTCTTGCCAAGGATCGATGTTGGCACACAACATTCTGTTACAGACCAAAGGAACAAATGTAAACCTTGAATTTTTAGGTTTAAAATATCCCTCTAGTGGCTGGGTTTGATCTATTGTAAGAAATACCATTGGTTGGTGGATATAAAGTCTAAGCTCTTTGATAGGCTGATTAAAAAAAACAAAACAGAATATAAATCACTGTCACCTGATGAGGTTAGCATAGGGCTAATGTTTGCTATGATATCTGATGGGACCAGCTACAATTTAGCATTCTCTCACGTGCAAGTTAAGAGACAATTTAAAAAAAATTAGAAACAGTTTAAATTTAAAAAAGGCTGCTTATGTTCGCAAGTATGGCCCCATCATGTTCAAGTTCCAACCATAACACACTGAATAGTCCAAATATAAAATGAAGTGGCGTTAAGTCTGTAGACGACAAACATAGACAACAGTAATTCGTTTTAGTCTTTAAAGTAATATTGCATCGTAAGTGTGAAGTGGGCTACACAAAAACTTGAAACAAAAAGGAAGTAGCAAGTCTGTAGACAAACAAAATGGCGTATAGTAATTTAAGCATATCCATTATCTAATACCATACTGCTGAGCCAGGGGGGAAAAAACTATAACAAGAAAACATTAGTACCCATATCAATAGGGATGTCAGTCCAGTTGAGGGCACACTTCTGAGTGCAGACCCCCTCCTCGTTGAGCACCACCGTGAGGTCATCCTGCCCCACCGCCACCTTCCCATCAGCCAGAGGGACCACCAGGGGCTCCAGCTGCTTCCCCGTGGGGAAGAGCTCCTTGATGGAACCACGACCATCCATCTGGAGGACAAAGAGACAGATGTCAAGGGGAGAGGTCTGAGGATACAGAGGGGAATAACACACAACCAATCTCCTTCTATCCGCTCCTGTCCTGATTCGGAGCGGAAACAACCGACCAGGTGAAAGCTACTGAAAGCTGAACAGCCTAATTATAAGCGTCTACTATATTATTGTTAACTTGTCAAGTCTTCTCCAAATCAGTACAGACGAAGAGGGTAATTGAGAAAGAGGTCAAAGCCCCTCTTCATAATAATAGCTCATATACACATAATATATCATATTAGAAGAGGTCTTCCACAGGTTCACATGAAATCCACACACAGTGTTTCCCTTTTTTGTGCCCCACTGACCCGGATGAGGTAGTAGTCCCTCTTGAACCCGACACAGATGGAGTTCTGACACCAGGCCATGGACTTCGGGATGTCCGGAGCAGAAAAGTCCCCCTGACAGACAAATAAATAAAAACACTTATCAGGTTAATACTTATTGGTTAACAAAATCCTTCTACATGTAAGGTCTGTATTTTCCTCTATCATTCCCATGTTCTTTGGTAAGAGTCTGTCCACTCACACGCCCATCTTGCAGGCCTGGAATTTCGTGATTTTATGGGTAAGGTCATTTGGCCTTCAAAGAGGATCCCAATCTGCCAGGGCACCGAGGCCATCTGCCAGGGCGCCGAGGCCATCTGCCAGGGCACCGAGGCCATATGTCAGGGCACCGAGGCCATCTGCCAGGGCACAGAGGCCATCTGCCAGGGCACAGAGGCCATCTGCCAGGGCACCGAGGCCATATGTCAGGGCACCGAGGCCATCTGCCAGGGCACCAAGGCCATCTGCTAGGGCACCGAGGCCATCTGCTAGGGCACCGAGGCCATTAACCAAAATAGCCAAACTAAATTGATTTGAAAAACACTAGCTATTCTGTTAAGAAAAACATAAGTGTATGTAAATGCCCATAAATAAAGATCCTGTCAAGCTCAGTCAGGTGGGATGGGGAGCGTCGCGGCAAGGTTGGATGGGGAGCGTCGCGGCAAGGTGGGATGGGGAGCGTCGCTGCAAGGTTGGATGGGGAGCGTCAAGGTTGGATGGGGAGCGTCGCTGCAAGGTTGGATGGGGAGCGTCAAGGTTGGATGGGGAGCGTCGCGGCAAGGTTGGATGGGGAGCGTCAAGGTTGGATGGGGAGCGTCGCTGCAAGGTTGGATGGGGAGCGTCGCTGCAAGGTTGGATGGGGAGCGTCAAGGTTGGATGGGGAGCGTCACGGCAAGGTTGGATGGGGAGCGTCACGTCAAGGTTAGATGGGGAGCGTCGCTGCAAGGTTGGATGGGGAGCGTCGCTGCAAGGTTGGATGGAGAGCGTCAAGGTTGGATGGGGAGCGTCGCGGTAAGGTTGGATGGGGAGCGTCAAGGTTGGATGGGGAGCGTCGCTGCAAGGTTGGATGGGAGCGTCGCGTTAAGGTTGGATGGGGAGCGTCGCTGCAAGGTTGGATGGGGAGCGTCGCGGTAAGGTTGGATGGGGAGCGTCGAGGTTGGATGGGGAGCGTCGCTGCAAGGTTGGATGGAGAGCGTCAAGGTTGGATGGGGAGCGTCGCGGTAAGGTTGGATGGGGAGCGTCAAGGTTGGATGGGGAGCGTCGAGGTTGGATGGGGAGCGTCAAGGTTGGATGGGGAGCGTCAAGGTTGGATGGGGAGCGTCGCTGCAAGGTTGGATGGGGAGCGTCGCTGCAAGGTTGGATGGGAGCGTCGCGTTAAGGTTGGATGGGGAGCGTCGCTGCAAGGTTGGATGGGGAGCGTTGCGGTAAGGTTGGATGGGGAGCGTCGAGGTTGGATGGGGAGCGTCGCTGCAAGGTTGGATGGAGAGCGTCAAGGTTGGATGGGGAGCGTCGCGGTAAGGTTGGATGGGGAGCGTCAAGGTTGGATGGGGAGCGTCGAGGTTGGATGGGGAGCGTCAAGGTTGGATGGGGAGCGTCAAGGTTGGATGGGGAGCGTCGCTGCAAGGTTGGATGGGGAGCGTCGAGGTTGGATGGGGAGCGTCAAGGTTGGATGGGGAGCGTCAAGGTTGGATGGGGAGCGTCGCGGTAAGGTTGGATGGGGAGCGTCGCTGCAAGGTTGGATGGGGAGCGTCGCTGCAAGGTTGGATGGGGAGCGTCGCTGCAAGGTTGGATGGGGAGCGTGGCTGCAAGGTTGGATGGGGAGCGTCGCTGCAAGGTTGGATGGGGAGCGTAGCGGCAAGGTTGGATGGGGAGCGTCGCTGCAAGGTTGGATGGGGAGCGTCGCTGCACAGCTATTTTGATGAAAACCTGCTCCAGAGCGCTCAGAACCTCAGACTGGGGTGAAGGTTCACCTTTCAACAGGACAACGACCCTAAGCACACAGCCAAGACAATGCAGGAGTGGCTTCAGGACAAGTCTCTGAATGTCCTTGAGTGGCCCAGCCAGAGCCCGGACTTGAACCCGATCGAACATCTCTGGAGGGACCTGAAAATAGCTGTGCAGCGACGCTCCCCATCCAACCTGACAGAGCTTGAGAGGATCTGCAGAGAAGAATGGGAGAAACTCCCCAAATACAGGTGTGCCAAGCTTGTTGCGTCATACCCAAGAAGACTCAATGCTGTAATCGCTGCCAAAGGTGCTTCAACAAAGTACTGAGTAAAGGGTCTGAATACTTATGTAAATGTGGTATTTCTGTTTTAAAATTTGTAAACATTTCTAAAAACCTATTTTTGCTTTGTCATTATGGGGTATTGTGAGTAGATTGATAGAATAAGAATAAGAAGAATAAGAATAGAATAAGACTGTAGCGTAACAAAATGTGGAAATTGTCAAGGGGTCTGAATACTTTCCGAATGTACTGTATATACTGTCGGAATTCGATAAGGGCGCGTGCCATTTCATCCCAGATGTGTCGGTCTTCACTGGTAGCCTACTTCAGAGCTGAGATGCCTGAGAAGGACCCGATCACGTGACGGCCAGTGGCTAATAGGAATTGATATATCTGAAACAGCCATGTGAGTGGTGGCTTCGGAACAGGGCGATAGGCAGCCAGGAAAAGGGAATTATAATATTCAGCCCTAATATATAATATTCAACCTGCAGCTCATAGAACTCCCCCCCGTCTTACCTGCAGCTCATAGAACTCCCCCCCGTCTTACCTGCAGCTCATAGAACTCCCCCCCCGTCTTACCTGCAGCTCATAGAACCCCCCCATGTCTTACCTGCAGCTCATAGAACCCCCCCATGTCTTACCTGCATCTCATAGAACTCCCCCATGTCTTACCTGCAGCTCATAGAACTCCCCCCTGTCTTACCTGCAGCTCATAGAACTCCCCCCTGTCTTACCTGCAGCTCATAGAACTCCCCCCTGTCTTACCTGCAGCTCATAGAACTCCCCCCTGTCTTACCTGCAGCTCATAGAACTCCCCCCTGTCTTACCTGCAGCTCGTAGAACTCCCCCCTGTCTTACCTGCAGCTCGTAGAACTCCCCCCTGTCTTACCTGCAGCTCATAGAACTCCCCCCTGTCTTACCTGCAGCTCATAGAACTCCCCCATGTCTTACCTGCAGCTCATAGAACTCCCCCCTGTCTTACCTGCAGCTCATAGAACTCCCCCCTGTCTTACCTGCAGCTCATAGAACTCCCCCCTGTCTTACCTGCAGCTCATAGAACTCCCCCCTGTCTTACCTGCAGCTCATAGAACTCCCCCCTGTCTTACCTGCAGCTCGTAGAACTCCCCCCTGTCTTACCTGCAGCTCGTAGAACTCCCCCCTGTCTTACCTGCAGCTCATAGAACTCCCCCCTGTCTTACCTGCAGCTCATAGAACTCCCCCCTGTCTTACCTGCAGCTCATAGAACTCCCCCCTGTCTTACCTGCAGCTCATAGAACTCCCCCCTGTCTTACCTGCAGCTCATAGAACTCCCCCCTGTCTTACCTGCAGCTCATAGAACTCCCCCCTGTCTTACCTGCAGCTCATAGAACTCCCCCCTGTCTTACCTGCAGCTCATAGAACTCCCCCCTGTCTTACCTGCAGCTCATAGAACTCCCCCCTGTCTTACCTGCAGCTCATAGAACTCCCCCCTGTCTTACCTGCAGCTCATAGAACTACCTGTCTTACCTGCAGCTCATAGAACTCCCCCCTGTCTTACCTGCAGCTCATAGAACTCCCCTTGTCTTACCTGCAGCTCATAGAACTCCCCCGTCTTACCTGCAGCTCATAGAACCCCCCCTGTCTTACCTGCAGCTCATAGAACTCCCCCCTGTCTTACCTGCAGCTCATAGAACTACCTGTCTTACCTGCAGCTCATAGAACTCCCCCCTGTCTTACCTGCAGCTCATAGAACTCCCCCCTGTCTTACCTGCAGCTCATAGAACTCCCCCCTGTCTTACCTGCAGCTCATAGAACTCCCCCCTGTCTTACCTGCAGCTCATAGAACTCCCCCCTGTCTTACCTGCAGCTCATAGAACTCCCCCTGTCTTACCTGCAGCTCATAGAACTCCCCCTGTCTTACCTGCAGCTCATAGAACTCCCCCCGTCTTACCTGCAGCTCATAGAACTCCCCCGTCTTACCTGCAGCTCATAGAACTCCCCCCGTCTTACCTGCAGCTCATAGAACTCCCCCCTGTCTTACCTGCAGCTCGTAGAACTCCCTGTCTTACCTGCAGCTCATAGAACTCCCTGTCTTACCTGCAGCTCATAGAACCCCCTGTCTTACCTGCAGCTCGTAGAACTCCCTGTCTTACCTGCAGCTCATAGAACTCCCTGTCTTACCTGCAGCTCATAGAACCCCCTGTCTTACCTGCAGCTCGTAGAACTCCCTGTCTTACCTGCAGCTCATAGAACCCCCTGTCTTACCTGCAGCTCGTAGAACTCCCTGTCTTACCTGCAGCTCATAGAACTACCTGTCTTACCTGCAGCTCATAGAACTCCCCCGTCTTACCTGCAGCTCATAGAACTCCCCCCTGTCTTACCTGCAGCTCATAGAACTCCCCCCTGTCTTACCTGCAGCTCATAGAACTCCCCCTTGTCTTACCTGCAGCTCATAGAACTCCCCCCCGTCTTCCCTGCAGCTCATAGAACTCCCCCCCGTCTTACCTGCAGCTCATAGAACTCCCCCCCGTCTTACCTGCAGCTCATAGAACTCCCCCCCGTCTTACCTGCAGCTCATAGAACTCCCCCCTGTCTTACCTGCAGCTCATAGAACTCCCCCCGTCTTACCTGCAGCTCATAGAACTCCCCCCGTCTTACCTGCAGCTCATAGAACTCCCCCGTCTTACCTGCAGCTCATAGAACTCCCCCGTCTTACCTGCAGCTCATAGAACTCCCCTCTGTCTTACCTGCAGCTCATAGAACCCCCTGTCTTACCTGCAGCTCATAGAACTCCCCCCCGTCTTACCTGCAGCTCATAGAACTCCCCCCCGTCTTACCTGCAGCTCATAGAACTCCCCCGTCTTACCTGCAGCTCATAGAACTCCCCCCTGTCTTACCTGCAGCTCATAGAACTCCCCCCGTCTTACCTGCAGCTCATAGAACTCCCCCTGTCTTACCTGCAGCTCATAGAACTCCCCCCGTCTTACCTGCAGCTCATAGAACTCCCCCCTGTCTTACCTGCAGCTCGTAGAACTCCCTGTCTTACCTGCAGCTCATAGAACTCCCTGTCTTACCTGCAGCTCATAGAACCCCCTGTCTTACCTGCAGCTCGTAGAACTCCCTGTCTTACCTGCAGCTCATAGAACTCCCTGTCTTACCTGCAGCTCATAGAACCCCCTGTCTTACCTGCAGCTCGTAGAACTCCCTGTCTTACCTGCAGCTCATAGAACTCCCTGTCTTACCTGCAGCTCATAGAACCCCCTGTCTTACCTGCAGCTCGTAGAACTCCCTGTCTTACCTGCAGCTCATAGAACTCCCTGTCTTACCTGCAGCTCATAGAACCCCCTGTCTTACCTGCAGCTCGTAGAACTCCCTGTCTTACCTGCAGCTCATAGAACTACCTGTCTCACCTGCAGCTCATAGAACTCCCTGTCCTTCCAGTAGTACAGCTGAAGTTTCTTCTTCACTGCAACACACATCCTCAGCTGGGCTTCTCCTGAAGGGGACAGCTGCAGGACGAAGCAGAAGAAGACTATACGTCCATTGTCACAGGGAAAAACAGAAATTTGTGATATATTTCCTGTAAAATCTGTGAAATTGTCTTTACAGGAGCTACAGATAAATACAATGAACTGGTTCACATCGAGACATTTACAAACTATGTCTCCGTCACCAGAGCTGCATTTTACCTGCAGGTCACAGGCGAAGAGCGTTGCCCCTTTGGCCTTGGAGACCACAGTAATCTGCTGAAAGGTCAATAGGTCGTGGACATGGATGTTGTTCTCTGTGGAGAGAGGAACACACATGCAGACACACACGTACGCATGCACACAGACACACACACACACACACACACACACACACACACACACACACACACACACACACACACACACACACACACACAGAGACGATATTAAAAACAACCTTTGACTTATGGATTACTGAGATAACCAAACTCATGTTCATGTGAACAATATGGCCGATTGTTTGTCTGAGGAAAATGTTTTACCCAGTAGACTGATGAGGATCTTGTACTGTGAGACAATGAAGAGCTGTGAGGAACAGAAGAAAGAGACCAGAGGTGAAACTGAGATGGTGACAATGATAACCTGAGTGAGTGTCAGTCTGTCACCAACTCCTTGTCACTCAAGGACAGCAACGGAGTTGGCCATAGCACATCACAGATCTGGAACTAGGCTGGGACAACAGTGTCTACTAGATTTGTTTCAATCTGTGGTACTTTTTTAAAATTTGTAATTCCTGTCACATCAACAGAATGTGAAGTGTGTGTACATTACGAGAGACAGTCACTGAAAGAGGTCCTCTTGGGACAGTGCCTTAAAAGCCTGGAGGGGGGACAGAGAGAGAGAGAGAGAGAGAGAGAGAAAGAGAGAGAGAGAGAGAGAGAGAGAGAGAGAGAGAGAGAGAGAGAGAGAGAGAGAGAGAGAGAGACCTCCAAGCCCCCTCCATCCTCACTTCACCTGCCTACCTGCTGGATCTTCTTGGAGAAGTTCTTGTTGGATTTCTCCAGAGTCACCTCAAACCTGTTGGTACCTACAAGGAAGAAAGAGAGAGCGGATATGTTTCCTTGTTTGAGACACCTGCTACAGGATGAGGTCATAACACTGGAAACTATTGCACACCGAAGCCAACTATACACACACAAAAACACAGGACAGAGGCTGAAAGCAGAGGTCTCTGTCTCTCATTTACCTGCATCCTTTTTGATTCTGTAGAGCAGCAGATGGCCTGGTTTGGTCCCGACTAGAAGCCAGTCCTCTGTGACGTGATAGGAAATAGAAATAGGAAATAGAAGGACCTCAGCATGGTAATGTCCCAAATGGCACCTATGTCCTTATGTAGTGCACTACTTTTGATAAGAACCCATAGGGCTCCTGTTAAATACATAGGAATTAGGGTGCCATGCCATTTGGGACACACCCTATGAGGACATCACCTGGGAGCCATTATAACACAATGTTATTCATTAAATATGACTTGGTCTCTAATAAATCTGTCATCGACAGGGTTGCCCAAGACAGGGTGACTTTGTTTACAATTGTCTGTCACCTCAAAACTCATCAAGCTATAAATTGGTCAGCTGGCAAAGTTATCAGCTGGCTAACGTTAAAATGGTAAACAAACCAGCCAGCTAGTGTTCATGTCAACAAGAATGTGCTGTTAGCTAGATAGACAGCTAGTTAGCTGACAATGCCAACTTACCCCAGGCCGCAAGACAGTCAATCTGGAGAGGGAGTTTCTCCAGGATAGGTACCGGTTCGTAAGCGTCATGCATTGTGGAGCTTTCCTAGTAGCGGTTGGTGGAAACCGTCGTTTCGTTTTAGCTAGCTATGCTAATGTTTACTAGCCAACCAGTATGACAAGAAACATTTTCACGTTGAGCAACGTTACAAGGCACGCCTAAAATGTCATGTCCCCCCCGCCGATCAAACCGTTTATTTAATCCGTATTGGTGACTTGAAGATAATTCCTGTCATTCGTTGAAGCCATGACAACCAAGCAAATTACGTCCAAAAATGAATCACAAGGAAATTCCTCTATCCAGCTAGCTAGCGTTAACACACACACAAATGCTAACAAGCTAGCTAGCAAGACAACTAAATTCCATAGTCAGCATCCCATGCTAGTCTTGACCGACCACTTGATAAACTTGATTTTGGCAAGACAATCAGAAATGACTAGATAAATAATTTTCGTGCAAGTTGCTCTGTTTGCTAAAAAAAAAAAAAAGCTAGCTGGCTGGCTAGTTCCTCTCACGGTTGAACGACGTCTGCCCCGGTCTGCTACAGACTCGGGTTCTGCAGACATGTGACTGAAGTCAGTACACTCACAAGGGACGAATTAAAACAAGACGCACATTCCCGATCCGTCCAGCACCGGGTGTAGTAGAGAATACAGTGATGTATGAAGCTTGGGTGAACAACACGCAAATCAATTCCAACTCAAAGTAATACTATTTACATATTGTATTCATTTGCATAGTTATGACAACGTGGGATTAATATAAATACACTTTAAATCGCAGAATAAACAGCAAAAAGACATACAATAACCTTACAAATAAGAAACTACAATACAGACTCACCTTAATGTTGTCTTTATTTCCTGCTACAAAAACAAAACAAAACCCTGGCTGCAATGCATGACAATCCAACAATACAAAACCATGTAGTCTACAAAAATAAATGACTAGTCCTAGACTGGCCACATATTGCAGTTGAATAAATGACTTGTCCTAGACCTATAATTAGCTTAGGTGGTGACAGAATACTGTGGCAGAATTGAGTGGCAGAATTGTGTTGCAGAATAGATTGGCAGAATAGATAGAATAGATTGGCAGAATAGATAGAATAGATTGGCAGAATAGATAGAATTGATTGGCAGAATAGATAGAATTGATTGGCAGAATAGATAGAATAGATTGGCAGAATAGAGAGGCAGAATAGATAGAATAGATTGGCAGAATAGATAGAATAGATTGGCAGGATAGATAGAATAGATTGGCAGAATAGATAGAATAGATTGGCAGAATAAATAGAATAGATTGGCAGAATAGATAGAATTGATTGGCAGAATAGATAGAATTGATTGGCAGAATAGAGAGGCAGAATAGATAGAATAGATTGGCAGAATAGATAGAATAGATTGGCAGAATAGAGAGGCAGAATAGAGAGGCAGAATAGAGTGGCAGAGGTCACTCACTTCTGCCACTGCAGAATACAGTGGCAGAATACAGTGGCAGAATACAGTGGCAGAATACAGTGGCAGAATACAGTGGCAGAATACAGTACATACAAAATAGAATACAAATATAATTATAATGCATTCATAGCAAATATCAGACAGGTGATCAAACTGTACCTGGTGTGTGTCAATACTATTATAGCTAGGTGGCAGTGGCAGACAGGGCAGACTGACTCACTCACTCTCTGGGCCAAGTGACTTAGGCTGTTTGAGTCCCAAATCGCACCCTATTCTCTAAGTAGTGAACTACTTTTGACCAGGACCTATAAGAAATAGGGTGCCATTTGGGACAAACTCCTAGATTTATCATACTGCAAATCTTCAACATGGTCAGAATTATAATATATGTACAGTACTGTCAGCCCACTCACCACTCTACTATACAGTACTGTCAGCCCACTCTACTATACAGTACTGTCAGCCCACTCTACTATACAGTACTGTCAGCCCACTCTACTATACAGTACTGTCAGCCCACTCTACTATACAGTACTGTCAGCCCACTCTACTATACAGTACTGTCAGCCCACTCTACTATACAGTACTGTCAGCCCACTCTACTATACAGTACTGTCAGCCCACTCTACTATACAGTACTGTCAGCCCACTCATCACTCTACTATACAGTACTGTCAGCCCACTCATCACTCTACTATACAGTACTGTCAGCCCACTCTACTATACAGTACTGTCAGCCCACTCTACTATACAGTACTGTCAGCCCACTCTACTATACAGTACTGTCAGCCCACTCTACTATACAGTACTGTCAGCCCACTCATCACTCTACTATACAGTACTGTCAGCCCACTCTACTATACAGTACTGTCAGCCCACTCTACTATACAGTACTGTCAGCCCACTCTACTATACAGTACTGTCAGCCCACTCTACTATACAGTACTGTCAGCCCACTCTACTATACAGTACTGTCAGCCCACTCTACTATACAGTACTGTCAGCCCACTCTACTATACAGTACTGTCAGCCCACTCTACTATACAGTACTGTCAGCCCACTCTACTATACAGTACTGTCAGCCCACTCTACTGTACAGTACTGTCAGCCCACTCTACTATACAGTACTGTCAGCCCACTCTACTATACAGTACTGTCAGCCCACTCTACTATACAGTACTGTCAGCCCACTCTACTATACAGTACTGTCAGCCCACTCTACTATACAGTACTGTCAGCCCACTCTACTATACAGTACTGTCAGCCCACTCTACTATACAGTACTGTCAGCCCACTCTACTATACAGTACTGTCAGCCCACTCTACTGTACAGTACTGTCAGCCCACTCTACTATACAGTACTGTCAGCCCACTCTACTATACAGTACTGTCAGCCCACTCTACTATACAGTACTGTCAGCCCACTCTACTATACAGTACTGTCAGCCCACTCTACTATACAGTACTGTCAGCCCACTCTACTATACAGTACTGTCAGCCCACTCTACTATACAGTACTGTCAGCCCACTCTACTATACAGTACTGTCAGCCCACTCTACTATACAGTACTGTCAGCCCACTCTACTATACAGTACTGTCAGCCCACTCTACTATACAGTACTGTCAGCCCACTCTACTATACAGTACTGTCAGCCCACTCTACTATACAGTACTGTCAGCCCACTCTACTATACAGTACTGTCAGCCCACTCTACTATACAGTACTGTCAGCCCACTCTACTATACAGTACTGTCAGCCCACTCTACTATACAGTACTGTCAGCCCACTCTACTATACAGTACTGTCAGCCCACTCTACTATACAGTACTGTCAGCCCACTCTACTATACAGTACTGTCAGCCCACTCTACTATACAGTACTGTCAGCCCACTCATCACTCTACTATACAGTACTGTCAGCCCACTCTACTATACAGTACTGTCAGCCCACTCTACTATACAGTACTGTCAGCCCACTCACCACTCTACTATACAGTACTGTCAGCCCACTCTACTATACAGTACTGTCAGCCCACTCTACTATACAGTACTGTCAGCCCACTCTACTATACAGTACTGTCAGCCCACTCTACTATACAGTACTGTCAGCCCACTCTACTATACAGTACTGTCAGCCCACTCTACTATACAGTACTGTCAGCCCACTCTACTATACAGTACTGTCAGCCCACTCTACTATACAGTACTGTCAGCCCACTCATCACTCTACTATACAGTACTGTCAGCCCACTCTACTATACAGTACTGTCAGCCCACTCATCACTCTACTATACAGTACTGTCAGCCCACTCTACTATACAGTACTGTCAGCCCACTCTACTATACAGTACTGTCAGCCCACTCTACTATACAGTACTGTCAGCCCACTCTACTATACAGTACTGTCAGCCCACTCTACTATACAGTACTGTCAGCCCACTCTACTATACAGTACTGTCAGCCCACTCTACTATACAGTACTGTCAGCCCACTCTACTATACAGTACTGTCAGCCCACTCTACTATACAGTACTGTCAGCCCACTCTACTATACAGTACTGTCAGCCCACTCTACTATACAGTACTGTCAGCCCACTCTACTATACAGTACTGTCAGCCCACTCTACTATACAGTACTGTCAGCCCACTCTACTATACAGTACTGTCAGCCCACTCTACTATACAGTACTGTCAGCCCACTCATCACTCTACTATACAGTACTGTCAGCCCACTCTACTATACAGTACTGTCAGCCCACTCTACTATACAGTACTGTCAGCCCACTCTACTATACAGTACTGTCAGCCCACTCTACTATACAGTACTGTCAGCCCACTCTACTATACAGTACTGTCAGCCCACTCTACTATACAGTACTGTCAGCCCACTCTACTATACAGTACTGTCAGCCCACTCTACTATACAGTACTGTCAGCCCACTCATCACTCTACTATACAGTACTGTCAGCCCACTCTACTATACAGTACTGTCAGCCCACTCTACTATACAGTACTGTCAGCCCACTCTACAATATCAGTACTGTCAGCCCACTCATCACTCTACTATACAGTACTGTCAGCCCACTCTACTATACAGTACTGTCAGCCCACTCTACTATACAGTACTGTCAGCCCACTCTACTATACAGTACTGTCAGCCCACTCTACTATACAGTACTGTCAGCCCACTCTACTATACAGTACTGTCAGCCCACTCTACTATACAGTACTGTCAGCCCACTCTACTATACAGTACTGTCAGCCCACTCTACTATACAGTACTGTCAGCCCACTCATCACTCTACTATACAGTACTGTCAGCCCACTCTACTATACAGTACTGTCAGCCCACTCATCACTCTACTATACAGTACTGTCAGCCCACTCTACTATACAGTACTGTCAGCCCACTCTACTATACAGTACTGTCAGCCCACTCTACTATACAGTACTGTCAGCCCACTCTACTATACAGTACTGTCAGCCCACTCTACTATACAGTACTGTCAGCCCACTCTACTATACAGTACTGTCAGCCCACTCTACTATACAGTACTGTCAGCCCACTCTACTATACAGTACTGTCAGCCCACTCTACTATACAGTACTGTCAGCCCACTCTACTATACAGTACTGTCAGCCCACTCTACTATACAGTACTGTCAGCCCACTCTACTATACAGTACTGTCAGCCCACTCTACTATACAGTACTGTCAGCCCACTCTACTATACAGTACTGTCAGCCCACTCTACTATACAGTACTGTCAGCCCACTACTATACAGTACTGTCAGCCCACTCTACTATACAGTACTGTCAGCCCACTCTACTATACAGTACTGTCAGCCCACTCTACTATACAGTACTGTCAGCCCACTCATCACTCTACTATACAGTACTGTCAGCCCACTCTACTATACAGTACTGTCAGCCCACTCTACTATACAGTACTGTCAGCCCACTCTACTATACAGTACTGTCAGCCCACTCTACTATACAGTACTGTCAGCCCACTCTACTATACAGTACTGTCAGCCCACTCTACTATACAGTACTGTCAGCCCACTCTACTATACAGTACTGTCAGCCCACTCATCACTCTACTATACAGTACTGTCAGCCCACTCTACTATACAGTACTGTCAGCCCACTCTACTATACAGTACTGTCAGCCCACTCATCACTCTACTATACAGTACTGTCAGCCCACTCTACTATACAGTACTGTCAGCCCACTCTACTATACAGTACTGTCAGCCCACTCATCACTCTACTATACAGTACTGTCAGCCCACTCTACTATACAGTACTGTCAGCCCACTCTACTATACAGTACTGTCAGCCCACTCTACTATACAGTACTGTCAGCCCACTCTACTATACAGTACTGTCAGCCCACTCTACTATACAGTACTGTCAGCCCACTCTACTATACAGTACTGTCAGCCCACACATCACTCTACTATACAGTACTGTCAGCCCACTCTACTATACAGTACTGTCAGCCCACTCTACTATACAGTACTGTCAGCCCACTCTACTATACAGTACTGTCAGCCCACTCTACTATACAGTACTGTCAGCCCACTCATCACTCTACTATACAGTACTGTCAGCCCACTCTACTATACAGTACTGTCAGCCCACTCTACTATACAGTACTGTCAGCCCACTCTACTATACAGTACTGTCAGCCCACTCTACTATACAGTACTGTCAGCCCACTCTACTATACAGTACTGTCAGCCCACACATCACTCTACTATACAGTACTGTCAGCCCACTCTACTATACAGTACTGTCAGCCCACTCTACTATACAGTACTGTCAGCCCACTCTACTATACAGTACTGTCAGCCCACTCTACTATACAGTACTGTCAGCCCACTCTACTATACAGTACTGTCAGCCCACTCTACTATACAGTACTGTCAGCCCACTCTACTATACAGTACTGTCAGCCCACTCTACTATACAGTACTGTCAGCCCACTCATCACTCTACTATACAGTACTGTCAGCCCACTCTACTATACAGTACTGTCAGCCCACTCTACTATACAGTACTGTCAGCCCACTCTACTATACAGTACTGTCAGCCCACTCTACTATACAGTACTGTCAGCCCACTCTACTATACAGTACTGTCAGCCCACTCTACTATACAGTACTGTCAGCCCACTCTACTATACAGTACTGTCAGCCCACTCATCACTCTACTGTACAGTACTGTCAGCCCACTCTACTATACAGTACTGTCAGCCCACTCTACTATACAGTACTGTCAGCCCACTCTACTATACAGTACTGTCAGCCCACTCTACTATACAGTACTGTCAGCCCACTCTACTATACAGTACTGTCAGCCCACTCTACTATACAGTACTGTCAGCCCACTCTACTATACAGTACTGTCAGCCCACTCATCACTCTACTATACAGTACTGTCAGCCCACTCTAACTATACAGTACTGTCAGCCCACTCTACTATACAGTACTGTCAGCCCACTCTACTATACAGTACTGTCAGCCCACTCTACTATACAGTACTGTCAGCCCACTCTACTATACAGTACTGTCAGCCCACTCTACTATACAGTACTGTCAGCCCACTCTACTATACAGTACTGTCAGCCCACTCATCACTCTACTATACAGTACTGTCAGCCCACTCTACTATACAGTACTGTCAGCCCACTCATCACTCTACTATACAGTACTGTCAGCCCACTCTACTATACAGTACTGTCAGCCCACTCTACTATACAGTACTGTCAGCCCACTCTACTATACAGTACTGTCAGCCCACTCTACTATACAGTACTGTCAGCCCACTCTACTATACAGTACTGTCAGCCCACTCTACTATACAGTACTGTCAGCCCACTCTACTATACAGTACTGTCAGCCCACTCTACTATACAGTACTGTCAGCCCACTCATCACTCTACTATACAGTACTGTCAGCCCACTCTACTATACAGTACTGTCAGCCCACTCTACTATACAGTACTGTCAGCCCACTCTACTATACAGTACTGTCAGCCCACTCTACTATACAGTACTGTCAGCCCACTCTACTATACAGTACTGTCAGCCCACTCTACTATACAGTACTGTCAGCCCACTCTACTATACAGTACTGTCAGCCCACTCTACTATACAGTACTGTCAGCCCACTCTACTATACAGTACTGTCAGCCCACTCTACTATACAGTACTGTCAGCCCACTCTACTATACAGTACTGTCAGCCCACTCTACTATACAGTACTGTCAGCCCACTCTACTATACAGTACTGTCAGCCCACTCATCACTCTACTATACAGTACTGTCAGCCCACTCTACTATACAGTACTGTCAGCCCACTCTACTATACAGTACTGTCAGCCCACTCTACTATACAGTACTGTCAGCCCACTCTACTATACAGTACTGTCAGCCCACTCTACTATACAGTACTGTCAGCCCACTCTACTATACAGTACTGTCAGCCCACTCTACTATACAGTACTGTCAGCCCACTCTACTATACAGTACTGTCAGCCCACTCTACTATACAGTACTGTCAGCCCACTCTACTATACAGTACTGTCAGCCCACTCTACTATACAGTACTGTCAGCCCACTCATCACTCTACTATACAGTACTGTCAGCCCACTCTACTATACAGTACTGTCAGCCCACTCTACTATACAGTACTGTCAGCCCACTCTACTATACAGTACTGTCAGCCCACTCTACTATACAGTACTGTCAGCCCACTCTACTATACAGTACTGTCAGCCCACTCTACTATACAGTACTGTCAGCCCACTCTACTATACAGTACTGTCAGCCCACTCTACTATACAGTACTGTCAGCCCACTCTACTATACAGTACTGTCAGCCCACTCTACTATACAGTACTGTCAGCCCACTCATCACTCTACTATACAGTACTGTCAGCCCACTCTACTATACAGTACTGTCAGCCCACTCTACTATACAGTACTGTCAGCCCACTCACTCACTCTACTATACAGTACTGTCAGCCCACTCTAACTATACAGTACTGTCAGCCCACTCTACTCTACTATACAGTACTGTCAGCCCACTCTACTATACAGTACTGTCAGCCCACTCTACTATACAGTACTGTCAGCCCACTCATCACTCTACTATACAGTACTGTCAGCCCACTCTACTATACAGTACTGTCAGCCCACTCTACTATACAGTACTGTCAGCCCACTCTACTATACAGTACTGTCAGCCCACTCTACTATACAGTACTGTCAGCCCACTCTACTATACAGTACTGTCAGCCCACTCTACTATACAGTACTGTCAGCCCACTCTACTATACAGTACTGTCAGCCCACTCTACTATACAGTACTGTCAGCCCACTCATCACTCTACTATACAGTACTGTCAGCCCACTCTACTATACAGTACTGTCAGCCCACTCTACTATACAGTACTGTCAGCCCACTCTACTATACAGTACTGTCAGCCCACTCTACTATACAGTACTGTCAGCCCACTCTACTATACAGTACTGTCAGCCCACTCTACTATACAGTACTGTCAGCCCACTCTACTATACAGTACTGTCAGCCCACTCTACTATACAGTACTGTCAGCCCACTCTACTATACAGTACTGTCAGCCCACTCTACTATACAGTACTGTCAGCCCACTCTACTATACAGTACTGTCAGCCCACTCTACTATACAGTACTGTCAGCCCACTCTACTATACAGTACTGTCAGCCCACTCTACTATACAGTACTGTCAGCCCACTCTACTATACAGTACTGTCAGCCCACTCTACTATACAGTACTGTCAGCCCACTCTACTATACAGTACTGTCAGCCCACTCTACTATACAGTACTGTCAGCCCACTCTACTATACAGTACTGTCAGCCCACTCTACTATACAGTACTGTCAGCCCACTCTACTATACAGTACTGTCAGCCCACTCTACTATACAGTACTGTCAGCCCACTCTACTATACAGTACTGTCAGCCCACTCTACTATACAGTACTGTCAGCCCACTCTACTATACAGTACTGTCAGCCCACTCTACTATACAGTACTGTCAGCCCACTCTACTATACAGTACTGTCAGCCCACTCTACTATACAGTACTGTCAGCCCACTCTACTATACAGTACTGTCAGCCCACTCTACTATACAGTACTGTCAGCCCACTCTACTATACAGTACTGTCAGCCCACTCTACTATACAGTACTGTCAGCCCACTCTACTATACAGTACTGTCAGCCCACTCTACTATACAGTACTGTCAGCCCACTCTACTATACAGTACTGTCAGCCCACTCTACTATACAGTACTGTCAGCCCACTCTACTATACAGTACTGTCAGCCCACTCTACTATACAGTACTGTCAGCCCACTCTACTATACAGTACTGTCAGCCCACTCTACTATACAGTACTGTCAGCCCACTCTACTATACAGTACTGTCAGCCCACTCTACTATACAGTACTGTCAGCCCACTCTACTATACAGTACTGTCAGCCCACTCTACTATACAGTACTGTCAGCCCACTCTACTATACAGTACTGTCAGCCCACTCTACTATACAGTACTGTCAGCCCACTCTACTATACAGTACTGTCAGCCCACTCTACTATACAGTACTGTCAGCCCACTCTACTATACAGTACTGTCAGCCCACTCTACTATACAGTACTGTCAGCCACCACTCATCACTCTACTATACAGTACTGTCAGCCCACTCTACTATACAGTACTGTCAGCCCACTCATCACTCTACTATACAGTACTGTCAGCCCACTCTACTATACAGTACTGTCAGCCCACTCTACTATACAGTACTGTCAGCCCACTCTACTATACAGTACTGTCAGCCCACTCTACTATACAGTACTGTCAGCCCACTCTACTATACAGTACTGTCAGCCCACTCTACTATACAGTACTGTCAGCCCACTCTACTATACAGTACTGTCAGCCCACTCTACTATACAGTACTGTCAGCCCACTCTACTATACAGTACTGTCAGCCCACTCTACTATACAGTACTGTCAGCCCACTCTACTATACAGTACTGTCAGCCCACTCTACTATACAGTACTGTCAGCCCACTCTACTATACAGTACTGTCAGCCCACTCTACTATACAGTACTGTCAGCCCACTCATCACTCTACTATACAGTACTGTCAGCCCACTCTACTATACAGTACTGTCAGCCCACTCTACTATACAGTACTGTCAGCCTACTCTACTATACAGTACTGTCAGCCCACTCTACTATACAGTACTGTCAGCCCACTCTACTATACAGTACTGTCAGCCCACTCTACTATACAGTACTGTCAGCCCACTCATCACTCTACTATACAGTACTGTCAGCCCACTCTACTATACAGTACTGTCAGCCCACTCTACTATACAGTACTGTCAGCCCACTCTACTATACAGTACTGTCAGCCCACTCTACTATACAGTACTGTCAGCCCACTCTACTATACAGTACTGTCAGCCCACTCTACTATACAGTACTGTCAGCCCACTCATCACTCTACTATACAGTACTGTCAGCCCACTCTACTATACAGTACTGTCAGCCCACTCTACTATACAGTACTGTCAGCCCACTCTACTATACAGTACTGTCAGCCCACTCATCACTCTACTATACAGTACTGTCAGCCCACTCATCACTCTACTATACAGTACTGTCAGCCCACTCTACTATACAGTACTGTCAGCCCACTCATCACTCTACTATACAGTACTGTCAGCCCACTCTACTATACAGTACTGTCAGCCCACTCTACTATACAGTACTGTCAGCCCACTCTACTATACAGTACTGTCAGCCCACTCATCACTCTACTATACAGTACTGTCAGCCCACTCTACTATACAGTACTGTCAGCCCACTCTACTATACAGTACTGTCAGCCCACTCATCACTCTACTATACAGTACTGTCAGCCCACTCTACTATACAGTACTGTCAGCCCACTCTACTATACAGTACTGTCAGCCCACTCTACTATACAGTACTGTCAGCCCACTCTACTATACAGTACTGTCAGCCCACTCATCACTCTACTATACAGTACTGTCAGCCCACTCATCACTCTACTATACAGTACTGTCAGCCCACTCTACTATACAGTACTGTCAGCCCACTCTACTATACAGTACTGTCAGCCCACTCTACTATACAGTACTGTCAGCCCACTCTACTATACAGTACTGTCAGCCCACTCTACTATACAGTACTGTCAGCCCACTCTACTATACAGTACTGTCAGCCCACTCTACTATACAGTACTGTCAGCCCACTCATCACTCTACTATACAGTACTGTCAGCCCACTCTACTATACAGTACTGTCAGCCCACTCATCACTCTACTATACAGTACTGTCAGCCCACTCTACTATACAGTACTGTCAGCCCACTCTACTATACAGTACTGTCAGCCCACTCTACTATACAGTACTGTCAGCCCACTCTACTATACAGTACTGTCAGCCCACTCTACTATACAGTACTGTCAGCCCACTCTACTATACAGTACTGTCAGCCCACTCTACTATACAGTACTGTCAGCCCACTCTACTATACAGTACTGTCAGCCCACTCTACTATACAGTACTGTCAGCCCACTCTACTACACAGTACTGTCAGCCCACTCTACTATACAGTACTGTCAGCCCACTCATCACTCTACTGTACAGTACTGTCAGCCCACTCTACTATACAGTACTGTCAGCCCATTCTACTATACAGTACTGTCAGCCCACTCTACTATACAGTACTGTCAGCCCACTCTACTATACAGTACTGTCAGCCCACTCTACTATACAGTACTGTCAGCCCACTCTACTATACAGTACTGTCAGCCCACTCTACTATACAGTACTGTCAGCCCACTCATCACTCTACTGTACAGTACTGTCAGCCCACTCAACTATACAGTACTGTCAGCCCACTCTACTATACAGTACTGTCAGCCCACTCTACTATACAGTACTGTCAGCCCACTCTACTATACAGTACTGTCAGCCCACTCTACTATACAGTACTGTCAGCCCACTCATCACTCTACTATACAGTACTGTCAGCCCACTCTACTATACAGTACTGTCAGCCCACTCATCACTCTACTATACAGTACTGTCAGCCCACTCATCACTCTACTATACAGTACTGTCAGCCCACTCTACTATACAGTACTGTCAGCCCACTCTACTATACAGTACTGTCAGCCCACTCTACTATACAGTACTGTCAGCCCACTCTACTATACAGTACTGTCAGCCCACTCAACTATACAGTACTGTCAGCCCACTCTACTATACAGTACTGTCAGCCCACTCTACTATACAGTACTGTCAGCCCACTCTACTATACAGTACTGTCAGCCCACTCTACTATACAGTACTGTCAGCCCACTCTACTATACAGTACTGTCAGCCCACTCTACTATACAGTACTGTCAGCCCACTCTACTATACAGTACTGTCAGCCCACTCTACTATACAGTACTGTCAGCCCACTCTACTATACAGTACTGTCAGCCCACTCATCACTCTACTATACAGTACTGTCAGCCCACTCTACTATACAGTACTGTCAGCCCACTCATCACTCTACTATACAGTACTGTCAGCCCACTCTACTATACAGTACTGTCAGCCCACTCTACTATACAGTACTGTCAGCCCACTCTACTATACAGTACTGTCAGCCCACTCTACTATACAGTACTGTCAGCCCACTCTACTATACAGTACTGTCAGCCCACTCTACTATACAGTACTGTCAGCCCACTCTACTATACAGTACTGTCAGCCCACTCTACTATACAGTACTGTCAGCCCACTCATCACTCTACTATACAGTACTGTCAGCCCACTCTACTATACAGTACTGTCAGCCCACTCTACTATACAGTACTGTCAGCCCACTCTACTATACAGTACTGTCAGCCCACTCTACTATACAGTACTGTCAGCCCACTCTACTATACAGTACTGTCAGCCCACTCTACTATACAGTACTGTCAGCCCACTCTACTATACAGTACTGTCAGCCCACTCTACTATACAGTACTGTCAGCCCACTCTACTATACAGTACTGTCAGCCCACTCTACTATACAGTACTGTCAGCCCACTCTACTATACAGTACTGTCAGCCCACTCTACTATACAGTACTGTCAGCCCACTCTACTATACAGTACTGTCAGCCCACTCTACTATACAGTACTGTCAGCCCACTCATCACTCTACTATACAGTACTGTCAGCCCACTCTACTATACAGTACTGTCAGCCCACTCTACTATACAGTACTGTCAGCCCACTCAACTATACAGTACTGTCAGCCCACTCTACTATACAGTACTGTCAGCCCACTCAACTATACAGTACTGTCAGCCCACTCTACTATACAGTACTGTCAGCCCACTCTACTATACAGTACTGTCAGCCCACTCTACTATACAGTACTGTCAGCCCACTCATCACTCTACTATACAGTACTGTCAGCCCACTCTACTATACAGTACTGTCAGCCCACTCTACTATACAGTACTGTCAGCCCACTCTACTATACAGTACTGTCAGCCCACTCTACTATACAGTACTGTCAGCCCACTCTACTATACAGTACTGTCAGCCCACTCTACTATACAGTACTGTCAGCCCACTCATCACTCTACTATACAGTACTGTCAGCCCACTCTACTGTACAGTACTGTCAGCCCACTCTACTATACAGTACTGTCAGCCCACTCTACTATACAGTACTGTCAGCCCACTACTATACAGTACTGTCAGCCCACTCTACTATACAGTACTGTCAGCCCACTCTACTATACAGTACTGTCAGCCCACTCTACTATACAGTACTGTCAGCCTACTCTACTATACAGTACTGTCAGCCTACTCTACTATACAGTACTGTCAGCCCACTCTACCCTACTAGCTATATCCCAAGTATCTCTCCTTCCTCCCAAGGTGTGAACTTGTTCTACCACTATTTGCAAAATACCCCTGGTTTCCCAGAAGTTCTGTTTGGAGGATTCCCAGATTTCTTGCTAATTCCCTCGTAATTCCAGGAATCTTACAACCAGGATTTCTCAAAAACAGGGGAAGTTTTCAAAAAAAATTGCAACCCTATGTAGGGGTCAGGGGTCATACTCCTCTAGGTTGTGGTTGCTCTAGAGGAGGTCGCATTGATGACAGGTTGGTTATAATCTACCTCAATGGCACTTTGCATTGTTCGGATCATTGAAGGAACTTCGACATGGCAGATTTTTGCTATTGCAAGCTGATAACTGTCCACTGTTGTTTTAAACTTCTGGGATTGTAGTACGTTCAGTTTGAAATATGAAATCATATGAAGACAGATGAATCTAGGGCAATGTAATATTCAATGTGAAAATACAGGTCATTCTTATTATATCAGATACAGTTGCCATAGATAATCAGTCCTGTTGATCTTCATTCTTAAAACATACATTTATTTTAGTCTAGTTCTACAAATAGTTTTTTATCCTAAATTAAATGAAGGCTTCAGAATGAGTTGTCATGGTGTTTTAGTTGTGCAGCTGTTAGCCGTAATGTGATGTAATGTCTGCTGTTCAGATCAATACTGTGATGTAATGTCTGCTGTTGGGATCAATACTGTGATGTAATGTCTGCTGTTCGGATCAATACTGTGATGTAATGTCTGCTGTTCGGATCAATACTGTGATGTAATATTTCGTTGGGATCAATACTGTGATGTAATGTTTCATTGGGATCAATACTGTGATGTACATCTTGGCCATGTTCTGTTATAATCACCCGGCACAGCCAGAAGAGGACTGGCCACCCCTCATAGCCTGGTTCCTCTCTAGGTTTCTCCCTAGGTGTTGGCCTTTCTAGGGAGTTTTTCCTTGCCACCGTGCTTCTACACCTGCATTGCTTGCTGTTTGGGGTTTTAGGCTGGGTTTCTGTACAGCACTTTGTGACATCAACTGATGTAAGAAGGGCTTTATAAATACATTTGATTTGATTTGATGAAATGTTTCGTTGAGATCAATACTGGGTGGACTCCACATGAGATTATTGAGACCAATAACTGAAAGACCCGACCTCTTGTCACCAGGATCAGTTAGAGGTCAAAACTAACACTTTGTCCTGTATTGTCTGGCATTATTGTGTTGCTGTGAACTATTCTACTCTACGGTGACAATAGTGAACGCAAGAGTAATGAAACTGAAGTGACTAGATGACAGAAAATACGTTGTGGTTTAACATGACAACTAAAGGTTACAACAACACTTTAAGAGTGCTGACTCTTCCCCTAGAGGTCAAGGGTCAGGGGTCATTGTGGGAACATGAGATGGTGTTTTATCAGGTGTTTTCGTCAACGTGACCTTTAACCACGGGTCAGGGGGGGGGGGGGGGGGGTGATACCATGTTATTAAATGGCTGACCTCATAGCGACGTCATCCACCATTGAATTAATACTATCATAGACAGACTGGATTTCCAGCGTGGTTGACGATGAGACAGAGAATAGAACGACTGTTGTGTTCTGTTTTGGCTGTGTACTGTATCAGTAGAGGATATTGTCCCCTTGTTTAAAAAAAATTATAAAACGTACCTGATCAAACACTGAGGTGAAGCGCTAGTTTTACCTCAGAGAGAGAGAGAGAGAGAGAGAGAGAGAGAGAGAGAGAGAGAGAGAGAGAGAGAGAGAGAGAGAGAGAGAGAGAGAGAGAGAGAGAGAGAGAGGGAGGGAGAGAGAGAGAGAGAGAGAGAGGGAGGGAGAGAGGGAGGGAGAGAGAGAGAGAGAGAGAGAGAGAGAGAGAGAGAGAGAGAGAGAGAGAGAGAGAGAGAGAGAGAGAGAGAGAGAGAGAGAGAGAGAGAGAGACCTCGGCCTGCTGCTGCCGTGGAGATGTGCTGAGACCGCTGTATACTGAGCACCACGGAGAGAATGGAGTAGGGGCTAAACGGACTGAATGCCTTCTGCTGAGGCAGGACATCTCCTGACCACTCTTTACACGGGCTGTGGAGAGGCCCCGGCATACCACCCCTTTTGTGCGGCCACACAATAATGGAATGGCACGAGAATGACCACTGACAGAGAATATTTGGACATTGTTCAGGGAACCAATGGGAATGTATGTTGAGTCTTTTTCGCCCCGGCATCCCTTTAGAGTCCACTCTATGACCAAGAGGGAGGGGGGACGTCATACAACAACACAGCCAATCAGAGATAACCCTGTTGGATTTATGCCAAGGTTTTTAGGCTTGTAAGACTTAGGTGGAAGTGGCAAAAGCCAGAAGTTTAAAAAAAAATCCAGAATGCCCTATACACCGTCCGGCTTCTTCTGTGACCGGCTGATCCGGGAGAGAGAGAGAAGAGACGGGGAAGGATCCCTCAGCAAGCCCCTGCGCTTCAGCGGACAGGACTTTGCCGCACTGAAACAAGAGTGCCTCACCAAGAAGTGCCTGTTCGAGGATGACACCTTTCCAGCCTCCGTGGAGTCTCTGGGATACAAGGAGCTGGGACACAAGTCCAACAAGGTCAAGAACATCGTCTGGAAGAGACCCAAGGTAGGAGGGGTGGGGGGGGGGCGCGGGGTGGACATACAGGAGAGGAGGGTGATTGAATAAAGAGGGGGAAGGAATGGACATGTGGGAGGTGGGGTGATATCTACAATACAGAGTCAACGACAAGGACGTTTCAGGATGCTTTGAAAAGGGATTCATGATGGCAAAACATTTTGTGGAATCTTTTCTGGATCTACATGTTCTGAACAGAGAAATCTAAGGACCTCTGATGGTACTTGTCCCCATTCATTATGGGATGGAATCATGGTTGTTATGGCTGTTTGAAACATGGGACTGTCAGAATGGTAATGAATCATATGGTTAAAGAACGTGGGGGGGGGGTAGTTGATTATTTCAATCCCTGGCAAGGTTGACGTGAAGCTATGACTTGGTGAAGTATATTCAATCTATTTGTTTGTAGGGAGACACCGGGGACCCCACCTTACGATATTACCACCATACTTAGGTGTCGATACAATATGTAATGCGATTCTCACGATTCTACTGTATATATATATACTGCAATTTTATTGCGATTTGATGTTCCAAACATATTGATCACAATAAAACAATGAGTTTTGATCAGTCAGAGAAATCAAAGTGCTGAAAACATGTTGATTCACTATTTAAAAAGAAGCTATAGAATGAAAAATAGCGGCGTTTTGGCGCAGGTACAGCCAACTAGCGCATGCTAACGCTACCTACAGTAGCAAAATAATAATAATAATAACAATAATATACACTGAGTATAGAAAACATTAGGAACACCTGCTCTTTCCATGACAGACTGACCAGGTGAATCCAGGTGAAAGTTATGATTCCTTACTGATGTCACTTAAATCCACTTCAATCAGTGTAGATGAAGGGGGAGGAGACGGGTTAAAGAAGGATTTATAAGCCACAATAGAGACATAGATTGTGTGTGTGCCATTCAGAGGGGTGAATGGGCAAGACAAAAAACGTAAGTGCCTTTGAACGGGCACACTGGTTGTGTCAAGAACTGCAACGCTGCTGGGGTTTTCACACTCAACAGTATCCCATGTGTATCAAGAATGGTCCACCATGCAAAGGACATCCAGCCAACTTGACACAACTGTGGGAAGCATTGGAGTCAACATGGACCAGCATCCCTGTGGAACACTTTCGACACCTTGTAGAGTCCATGCCCTGACGAATTGAGGCTGTTCTGAGGGCTTAAGGGGGTGCAACTCAATATTAGGAAGGTGTTCCTAATGTTCTGTACACTCAAAGTGTGTGTATATATATATATATATATAGAAAGAGTCTTCGGAAAGTATTCGGACCCCTTGACCTTTCCCACATTTTGTTACGTTACAGCCTTATTTTATTATTGATTAAGTGGACGCTGCTGAGGGGAGGACGGCTCAAAATAATGTCTGGAACGTAACGAAATGGAACGGCATCAAACACCATGGAAACCATGTGTTTGTTGTATTTGATACAATTCCACCAATTCCACCAGTCTTTACCACGAGCCCGTCCTCCCCAATTAAGGTGCCACCAACCTCCTGTGATATATACTATTATTATTATTATTTATTTATTTACAAATCGATACTTGCAGTCAAATATCAATATAATATCATCCAATAATAATGTAGTAATATGTAACTGTATGGATTTGAATAGGTCCCTTACAGCAGTGAGGTAGTTTATATCCCTCTTTACATCCCCCAGTCAGCTGATCCACGTGTCTGTGTGTTTCTGTGTGTCACCAGGAGATCTGTGAGAACCCACAGTTCATTGTGGGCGGCGCCAGCAGGACAGACATTTGCCAGGGAGATCTTGGTAAATAAAATGTTACCCCACATCACATCACACCACACCACACCACACCTCACCTCACCACACCACACCACACCACATCACACCACACCACACCACACCACACCACACCACACCACACCACACCACACCACATCACATCACACCACACCACACCTCACCTCACCACACCACATCACACCACACCACACCACACAACACCACACCTCACCACACCACACCTCACCACACCACACCACACCACACCACACCACATCACACCACACCACATCACACCACACCACACCTCACCACACCTCACCACACCACACCACACAACATCACACCACACCTCACCACACCTCACCTCACCTCACCACACCACACCACATCACATCACACCACACCACACCTCACCACACCACATCACACCACACCACACCACATCACATCACATCACACCTCACCACACCACACCACATCACACCACACCACATCACACCACACCACACCTCACCACACCACATCACACCACACCACACCACACCACACAACATCACACCACACCTCACCACACCTCACCTCACCACACCACACCACATCACATCACACCACACCACACCTCACCACACCACATCACACCACACCACACCACATCACATCACACCTCACCACACCACACCACATCACACCACACCACATCACACCACACCACACCTCACCACACCTCACCACACCACACCACACAACATCACACCACATCACCACACCTCACCTCACCTCACCACACCACACCACATCACATCACACCACACCACACCTCACCACACCACATCACACCACACCACACCACACCACATCACATCACATCACACCTCACCACACCACATCACACCACATCACACCTGATGTGAGGAGAGGTCAGGTGAGTGATGTATTGACTGATACTGAGGCATCAGGTGTGTGATGTATTGTCTGATACTGAGGCATCAGGTGTGTGATGTATTGTCTGATACTGAGGAGAGGTCAGGTGAGTGATGTATTGTCTGATACTGAGGCATCAGGTGTGTGATGTATTGTCTGATACTGAGGCATCAGGTGTGTGATGTATTGTCTGATACTGAGGAGAGGTCAGGTGAGTGATGTATTGTCTGATACTGAGGAGAGGTCAGGTGAGTGATGTATTGACTGATACTGAGGCATCAGGTGTGTGATGTATTGTCTGATACTGAGGCATCAGGTGTGTGATGTATTGTCTGATACTGAGGAGAGGTCAGGTGAGTGATGTATTGTCTGATACTGAGGAGAGGTCAGGTGAGTGATGTATTGACTGATACTGAGGCATCAGGTGTGTGATGTATTGTCTGATACTGAGGCATCAGGTGTGTGATGTATTGTCTGATACTGAGGAGAGGTCAGGTGAGTGATGTATTGTCTGATACTGAGGAGAGGTCAGGGACTGATACTGAGGAGAGGTCAGGTGTGTGATGTATTGACTCATGTGTTGGTAAGGGTAGGATGTTTTATGTACCACGATAACCACGAGGGGAACACTACAAAGTAGGATCAATGAGTTAGTCATTAGAAAGGCTGAGCTTAGATATGTGTTTTTGGTCGTTTATTAATTAATCAATGAGACCAAAGCCCATTTCAAGCTTATCTTTCTAAAAAAAGATGACTAACATATTGATCATACTCTATAATATACCCTTCTGGTAACCTGTCTCTTCAGGAGAGAAAACATCCCAGCTCTCCCCTGTGAGCCTCACGGCTGGCCTCTCCACCTCTCCACCAGTGGCCTCTCTATATTGTACTGGCTCTATGGAAGGGGATTCAAGCTAGCAGCACTTCTCATTGTTGAGCTGTCCATCCATCCAGTGTCTAGGCTCTGTATAAAGTCCCCGTGAGGGACAAAGGTCCATGCAGGTCATGGGACAAAAATATGAACTGCCATTGTTTAGTGGTTAACTCACTGACTGGGCATAGACAACATGCAGGCTTGGAGCGACAACCAGACAACACTGAGGTGAGAGATACTGTTCCTCAACAACACAAAGATATTGGAGGACATATTGCATCAGTATTTTTAGATAGCAAGTCGGCAGAGACAAATACGGACTCGCCTGTTGCCCAAAATCAGGACGACTGACTGAACTAGCTAGCTGGGACATCTCATCAGGATGACTGACTCAACTAGCTAGCTGGGAAGGTCTCATCAGGATGACTGACTGAACTAGCTAGCTGGGAAGGTCTCATCAGGATGACTGACTCAACTAGCTAGCTGGGAAGGTCTCATCAGGACTACTGACTGAACTAGCTAGCTGGGAAGGGCTCATCAGGATGACTGACTGAACTAGCTAGCTGGGAAGGGCTCATCAGGATGACTGACTGAACTAGCTAGCTGGAGAGGTCTCATCAGGATGACTGACTGAACTAGCTAGCTGGGAAGGTCTCATCAGGATGACTGACTGAACTAGCTAGCTGGGAAGGTCTCATCAGGATGACTGACTGAACTAGCTAGCTGGGAAGGTCTCATTAGGATGACTGACTGAACTAGCTAGCTGGGAAGGTCTCATCAGGACGACTGACTTAACTAGCTAGCTGGGAAGGGCTCATCAGGGCGGCTGACTGAACTAGCTAGCTGGGAAGGTCTCATCAGGTTGACTGACTGAACTAGCTAGCTGGGACATCTCATCAGGATGACTGACTGAACTAGCTAGCTGGGAAGGTCTCATCAGGATGACTGACTGAACTAGCTAGCTGGGAAGGTCTCATCAGGATGACTGACTGAACTAGCTAGCTGGGAAGGTCTCATCAGGACTACTGACTTAACTAGCTAGCTGGGAAGGTCTCATCAGGATGACTGACTCAACTAGCTAGCTGGGAAGGGCTCATCAGGATGACTGACTCAACTAGCTAGCTGGGAAGGTCTCATCAGGATGACTGACTGAACTAGGTAGCTGGGGAGGGCTCATCAGGATGACTGACTGAACTAGCTAGCTGGGGAGGTCTCATCAGGACGACTGACTGAACTAGCTAGCTGGGAAGGTCTCATCAGGATGACTGACTGAACTAGCTAGCTGGGAAGGGCTCTTCAGGATGACTGACTGAACTAGCTAGCTGGGGAGGGCTCATCAGGATGACTGACTGAACTAGCTAGCTGGGAAGGTCTCAGCAGGATGACTGACTCAACTAGCTAGCTGGGAAGGTCTCATCAGGTTGACTGACTGAACTAGCTAGCTGGGAAGGTCTCATCAGGATGACTGACTGAACTAGCTAGCTGGGAAGGTCTCATCAGGACTACTGACTGAACTAGCTAGCTGGGAAGGTCTCATCAGGACTACTGACTTAACTAGCTAGCTGGGAAGGTCTCATCAGGATGACTGACTCAACTAGCTAGCTGGGAAGGTCTCATCAGGATGACGGACTCAACTAGCTAGCTGGGAAGGTCTCATCAGGATGACTGACTGAACTAGCTAGCTGGGAAGGTCTCATCAGGACTACTGACTGAACTAGCTAGCTGGGAAGGTCTCATCAGGACTACTGACTTAACTAGCTAGCTGGGAAGGTCTCATCAGGATGACTGACTCAACTAGCTAGCTGGGAAGGTCTCATCAGGATGACGGACTCAACTAGCTAGCTGGGAAGGTCTCATCAGGATGACTGACTGAACTAGCTAGCTGGGAAGGTCTCATCAGGACTACTGACTCAACTAGCTAGCTGGGAAGGTCTCATCAGGATGACTGACTGAACTAGGTAGCTGGGGAGGGCTCATCAGGATGACTGACTGAACTAGCTAGCTGGGGAGGTCTCATCAGGACGACTGACTGAACTAGCTAGCTGGGAAGGTCTCATCAGGATGACTGACTGAACTAGCTAGCTGGGAAGGGCTCTTCAGGATGACTGACTGAACTAGCTAGCTGGGGAGGGCTCATCAGGATGACTGACTGAACTAGCTAGCTGGGAAGGTCTCAGCAGGATGACTGACTCAACTAGCTAGCTGGGTAGGTCTCATCAGGATGACTGACTGAACTAGCTAGCTGGGAAGGTCTCATCAGGATGACTGACTCAACTAGCTAGCTGGGAAGGTCTCATCAGGATGACTGACTCAACTAGCTAGCTGGGGAGGGCTCATCAGGATGACTGACTGAACTAGCTAGCTGGGAAGGTCTCATCAGGATGACTGACTCAACTAGCTAGCTGGGAAGATCTCTTCAGGATGACTGACTCAACTAGCTAGCTGGGAAGGTCTCATCAGGATGACTGACTCAACTAGCTAGCTGGGAAGGGCTCATCAGGATGACTGACTGAACTAGCTAGCTGGGAAGGTCTCATCAGGATGACTGACTCAACTAGCTAGCTGGGAAGATCTCATCAGGATGACTGACTCAACTAGCTAGCTGGGAAGGGCTCATCAGGATGACTGACTGAACTAGCTAGCTGGGGAGGGCTCATCAGGATGACTGACTGAACTAGCTAGCTGGCAAGGTCTCATCAGGATGACTGACTCAACTAGCTAGCTGGGAAGGTCTCATCAGGATGACTGACTGAACTAGCTAGCTGGGAAGGTCTCATCAGGATGACTGACTGAACTAGCTAGCTGGGAAGGTCTCATCAGGACTACTGACTTAACTAGCTAGCTGGGAAGGTCTCATCAGGATGACTGACTGAACTAGCTAGCTGGGAAGGTCTCATCAGGATGACTGACTGAACTAGCTAGCTGGGAAGGGCTCATCAGGATGACTGACTCAACTAGCTAGCTGGGAAGGTCTCATCAGGATGACTGACTGAACTAGCTAGCTGGGAAGGGCTCTTCAGGATGACTGACTGAACTAGCTAGCTGGGGAGGGCTCATCAGGATGACTGACTGAACTAGCTAGCTGGGAAGGTCTCATCAGGATGACTGACTCAACTAGCTAGCTGGGTAGGTCTCATCAGGATGACTGACTGAACTAGCTAGCTGGGAAGGTCTCATCAGGATGACTGACTCAACTAGCTAATTGGGAAGGTCTCATCAGGATGACTGACTCAACTAGCTAGCTGGGGAGGGCTCATCAGGATGACTGACTGAACTAGCTAGCTGGGAAGGTCTCATCAGGATGACTGACTCAACTAGCTAGCTGGGAAGATCTCATCAGGATGACTGACTCAACTAGCTAGCTGGGAAGGTCTCATCAGGATGACTGACTGAACTAGCTAGCTGGGAAGGTCTCATCAGGATGACTGACTCAACTAGCTAGCTGGGAAGGTCTCATCAGGATGACTGACTGAACTAGCTAGCTGGGAAGGTCTCATCAGGATGACTGACTGAACTAGCTAGCTGGGAAGGTCTCATCAGGATGACTGACTGAACTAGCTAGCTGGGAAGGTCTCATCAGGATGACTGACTGAACTAGCTAGCTGGGTAGGTCTCATCAGGATGACTGACTGAACTAGCTAGCTGGGAAGGTCTCATCAGGATGACTGACTGAACTAGCTAGCTGGGAAGGTCTCATCAGGATGACTGACTGAACTAGCTAGCTGGGAAGGTCTCATCAGGATGACTGACTGAACTAGCTAGCTGGGAAGGGCTCATCAGGATGACTGACTTAACTAGCTAGCTGGGAAGGTCTCATCAGGATGACTGACTGAACTAGCTAGCTGGGTAGGTCTCATCAGGATGACTGACTCAACTAGCTAGCTGGGAAGATCTCATCAGGATGACTGACTCAACTAGCTAGCTGGGAAGGTCTCATCAGGATGACTGACTGAACTAGCTAGCTGGGAAGGTCTCATCAGGATGACTGACTCAACTAGCTAGCTGGGAAGGTCTCATCAGGATGACTGACTGAACTAGCTAGCTGGGAAGGTCTCATCAGGATGACTGACTGAACTAGCTAGCTGGGAAGGTCTCATCAGGATGACTGACTGAACTAGCTAGCTGGGAAGGTCTCATCAGGATGACTGACTGAACTAGCTAGCTGGGTAGGTCTCATCAGGATGACTGACTGAACTAGCTAGCTGGGAAGGTCTCATCAGGATGACTGACTGAACTAGCTAGCTGGGAAGGTCTCATCAGGATGACTGACTGAACTAGCTAGCTGGGAAGGTCTCATCAGGATGACTGACTGAACTAGCTAGCTGGGAAGGGCTCATCAGGATGACTGACTTAACTAGCTAGCTGGGAAGGTCTCATCAGGATGACTGACTGAACTAGCTAGCTGGGTAGGTCTCATCAGGATGACTGACTGAACTAGCTAGCTGGGAAGGTCTCATCAGGATGACTGACTGAACTAGCTAGCTGGGAAGGTCTCATCAGGATGACTGACTGAACTAGCTAGCTGGGAAGGGCTCATCAGGATGACTGACTGAACTAGCTAGCTGGGAAGGTCTCATCAGGATGACTGACTGAACTAGCTAGCTGGGTAGGTCTCATCAGGATGACTGACTGAACTAGCTAGCTGGGTAGGTCTCATCAGGATGACTGACTGAACTAGCTAGCTGGGTAGGTAGGTCTCATCAGGATGACTGACTGAACTAGCTAGCTGGGAAGGTCTCATCAGGATGACTGACTCAACTAGCTAGCTGGGAAGGTCTCATCAGGATGACTGACTGAACTAGCTAGCTGGGAAGGTCTCATCAGGATGACTGACTTAACTAGCTAGCTGGGAAGGTCTCATCAGGATGACTGACTCAACTAGCTAGCTGGGAAGGGCTCATCAGGATGACTGACTCAACTAGCTAGCTGGGAAGGTCTCATCAGGATGACTGACTGAACTAGCTAGCTGGGAAGGTCTCATCAGGACTACTGACTCAACTAGCTAGCTGGGAAGGTCTCATCAGGATGACTGACTGAACTAGCTAGCTGGGGAGGGCTCATCAGGATGACTGACTGAACTAGCTAGCTGGGGAGGTCTCATCAGGACGACTGACTGAACTAGCTAGCTGGGAAGGTCTCATCAGGATGAGTGACTGAACTAGCTAGCTGGGAAGGGCTCTTCAGGATGACTGACTGAACTAGCTAGCTGGGGAGGGCTCATCAGGATGACTGACTGAACTAGCTAGCTGGGAAGGTCTCAGCAGGATGACTGACTCAACTAGCTAGCTGGGTAGGTCTCATCAGGATGACTGACTGAACTAGCTAGCTGGGAAGGTCTCATCAGGATGACTGACTCAACTAGCTAGCTGGGAAGGTCTCATCAGGATGACTGACTCAACTAGCTAGCTGGGGAGGGCTCATCAGGATGACTGACTGAACTAGCTAGCTGGGAAGGTCTCATCAGGATGACTGACTCAACTAGCTAGCTGGGAAGATCTCATCAGGATGACTGACTCAACTAGCTAGCTGGGAAGGTCTCATCAGGATGACTGACTCAACTAGCTAGCTGGGAAGGGCTCATCAGGATGACTGACTGAACTAGCTAGCTGGGAAGGTCTCATCAGGATGACTGACTCAACTAGCTAGCTGGGAAGATCTCATCAGGATGACTGACTGAACTAGCTAGCTGGGAAGGGCCCATCAGGATGACTGACTGAACTAGCTAGCTGGGGAGGGCTCATCAGGATGACTGACTGAACTAGCTAGCTGGGAAGGTCTCATCAGGATGACTGACTCAACTAGCTAGCTGGGAAGGTCTCATCAGGATGACTGACTGAACTAGCTAGCTGGGAAGGTCTCATCAGGATGACTGACTGAACTAGCTAGCTGGGAAGGTCTCATCAGGATGACTGACTCAACTAGCTAGCTGGGAAGGTCTCATCAGGATGACTGACTCAACTAGCTAGCTGTGAAGGTCTCATCAGGATGACTGACTGAACTAGCTAGCTGGGAAGGTCTCATCAGGATGACTGACTCAACTAGCTAGCTGGGAAGGTCTCATCAGGATGACTGACTCAACTAGCTAGCTGGGAAGGTCTCATCAGGATGACTGACTCAACTAGCTAGCTGGGAAGGGCTCATCAGGATGACTGACTGAACCCAATCCATTCATCTCCACTCGACTCTCAGCTGCGTGAAATACCATACGTACCATACGTACCATACGTACCATACGTACCATACGTACAGCAGATGTGTCAGTATAGCCTCTCCCTATCAAGTCCCACATGGAGACAACAAAGATGGCCACCACTCAATAGTTGAACAATAAAGAAAACATAACAGCGGGGCTCCCGTCCATCAACTCCAACCAATCACAGCCAGGGGTTAAGATAACAATGGTTTTACATGTTGTGGACATTTACCAGTAACAATAGTGAATGAAACCAACCTCCCATTGAGCCTGTTGAATGTGTGTGTGTGTGTGTGTGTGTGTGTGTGTGTGTGTGTGTGTGTGTGTGTGTGTGTGTGTGTGTGTGTGTGTGTGTGTGTGTGTGTGTGTGTGTGTGTGTGTGTGTGTGTGTGTGTGTGTGTGTGTGTGGGCGTGTGTGTACAGTAATTGTACAAAACATTAGGAACACCTTCCTAATATTGAGTTGCACCCCCTTAAGCCCTCAGAACAGCCTCCATTCGTCAGGACATGGACTCTACAAGGTGTCGAAAGCGTTCCACAGGGATGCTGGTCCATGTTGACTCCAATGCTTCCCACAGTTGTGTCCAGTTGGCTGGATGTCCTTTGGGTGGTGGACCATTCTTGATACACAGGAAACTGTTTAGCGTGAAAAACCCAGCAGCGTTGCAGTTCTTGACTCAAACCGATGTTCCTGGCACCTACTACCATACCCTGTTCAAAGGCACTTACATCTTTTGTCTTGTCTTTTCACCAACTGAATGGAACACATACTCAATTGTCTCAAGACTTAAAAATCCTTCTTTAACCCGTCTCCTCCCCTTCATCTACACTGACTGAAGTGGATTTAACAAGTGACATCAATAAGGAATCATATCTTTCACCTGGATTCACCTGATCAGTCTGTCATGGAAAGAACAGGTGTTCTTAATGATTTGTACACTCAATGTATGTGTGTGTCTGTCTGACTGTGTGTTCCTAGGTGTGTGTGTCTGTCTGACTGTGTTTCTAGGTATGTGTCTGTAGGTTACTGACTATTTGTTCCTAGGTGTGTGTCTGTAGGTAACTAACTGTGTGTTTCCTAGGTGACTGCTGGCTGCTTGCTGCTATCGCCTGTCTGACTCTGAATGAGAAGCTTCTCTACCGGGTCGTTCCTCAGGAACAGAGCTTCTCCGAGGGATATGGAGGCATCTTCCACTTCCAGGTCAGAACCCACCAATCAGAAGCACAGAACTAGAATGAGTTTACTAGTTAATGCCAGGGTTAGAGGCTCTAAGACTCTTTTAGAGATTTGTTCCTACGGTCAAAACAACTCTCAATACTACAATATGTTACACTGTAATCACGGTAAGGGTCTGTTCCATTTCAATTCAGTCAGTTCAGGAAGTACACTTATTCAAAATTCACATTTTACTCATTTACTTTCCTTAAAAAGTGGGAAAGGAATTTCAGTTTACTTCCTGAATTGTGTGCATTTAAGTGGAATCAACCCCAACCCTGATTGCGACACATGATCAACTCTCGTCAAATCTTCAACCGTGTCCTGCATGGGACAACTCTTTCTCCTCCAGTTCTGGCGCTATGGCGACTGGGTTGACGTCGTCATTGACGACCGCATCCCCACCTTCAACAGCCAGCTGGTGTTCACCAAGTCTGCCGAGAGAAACGAATTCTGGAGCGCCCTGCTGGAGAAGGCCTACGCCAAGTATGTAACCACTGACCCTAAATCTACACCAAGTATGTACCCCTAACCCTACGCCAAATACAAACCACTAACCCCAAATTTACACCAAGTAGGTAACCCTAACCCTACACCAAGTAGGTAACCCTAACCCTACACCAAGTAGGTAACCCTAACCCTACACCAAGTAGGTAACCCCAACCCTACACAAAGTAGGTAACCCTAACCCTAACCCTACACTAAGTAGGTAACCCCAATCCTACACCAAGTAGGTAACCCCAACCCTACACCAAGTAGGTAACCCTAACCCTACACCAAGTAGGTAACCCTAACCCTACACCAAGTAGGTAACCCTAACCCTACACCAAGTAGGTAACCCTAACCCTACACCAAGTAGGTAACCCTAACCCTACACCAAGTAGGTAACCCTAACCCTACACCAAGTAGGTAACCCTAACCCTACACCAAGTAGGTAACCCCAACCCTACACCAAGTAGGTAACCCCAACCCTACACCAAGTAGGTAACCCCAAACCTACACCAAGTAGGTAACCCCAACCCTACACCAAGTAGGTAACCCTAACCCTAACCCTACACCAAGTAGGTAACCCTAACCCTACACCAAGTAGGTAACCCTAACCCTAACCCTACACCAAGTAGGTAACCCTAACCCTACACCAAGTAGGTAACCTTAACCCCAATCCTACACCATGTAGATAACCCCAACCCTACACCGAGTAGGTAACCCCAACCCTACACCAAGTAGGTAACCCCAAACCTACACCAAGTAGGTAACCCCAACCCTACACCAAGTAGGTAACCTTAACCCCAATCCTACACCATGTAGATAACCCTAACCCTACACCAAGTAGGTAACCCCAACCCTACACCAAGTAGGTAACCCCAACCCTACACCAAGTAGGTAACCCTAACCCTACACCAAGTAGGTAACCCTAACCCTACACCAAGTAGGTAACCCTAACCCTACACCAAGTAGGTAACCCCAACCCTACACCAAGTAGGTAACCCTAACCCTAACCCTACACCAAGTAGGTAACCCTAACCCTACACCAAGTAGGTAACCTTAACCCCAATCCTACACCATGTAGATAACCCCAACCCTACACCGAGTAGGTAACCCCAACCCTACACCAAGTAGGTAACCCCAAACCTACACCAAGTAGGTAACCCCAACCCTACACCAAGTAGGTAACCTTAACCCTAACCCTACACCAAGTAGGTAACCCTAACCCTACACCAAGTAGGTAACCCTAACCCTACACCAAGTAGGTAACCCCAACCCTACACCAAGTAGGTAACCCTAACCCTAACCCTACACCAAGTAGGTAACCCCAACCCTACACCAAGTAGGTAACCCTAACCCTACACCAAGTAGGTAACCCTAACCCTACACCAAGTAGGTAACCCTAACCCTACACCAAGTAGGTCCCCCCTCCCCAGGCTGCACGGTTCCTATGAGGCCCTGAAGGGCGGTAACACCATGACCCTAACCCTCACTCTCCCATCCCCCCTCCCCAGGCTGCACGGTTCCTATGAGGCCCTGAAGGGCGGTAACACCACGACCCTAACCCTCACTCTCCCATCCCCCCTCCCCAGGCTTCACGGTTCCCATGAGGCCCTGAAGGGCGGTAACACCACGACCCTAACCCTCACTCTCCCATCCCCCCTCCCCAGGCTTCACGGTTCCTATGAGGCCCTGAAGGGCGGTAACACCACGACCCTAACCCTCACTCTCCCATCCCCCCTCCCCAGGCTGCACGGGTCCTATGAGGCCCTGAAGGGCGGTAACACCACGGAGGCCATGGAAGACTTCACCGGGGGCGTGACAGAGTTCTATGAGATGAAGGAGGCGCCCAAGGAGCTGTACAAGATCATGAAGAAGGCCCTGGAGAGAGGCTCTATGATGGGCTGCTCTATCGACGTGAGTCTCTGACCTTAGGAGCGTGACCCCCGACCTCCAACGGATCTCACGAACCGTAGTTGAAGAGACTCACGTCGATAGAGCAGCCCATCAGGGAGCCCCTCTCTTCATTTATGATTCTGACCCATCACCTGACCTGTCACCTGACCTGTCACCAGACCTGCCACCAGACCTGTCACCAGAACTAACACCTGACCTGTCACCAGACCTGTCACCAGACCTGTCACCAGAACTAACACCTGACCTGTCACCAGACCTGTCACCAGACCTAACACTTGACCTGTCACCTGACCTGTCACCTGACCTGTCACCAGAACTAACACCTGCCCTGTCCCCAGACCTGTCACCAGACCTGTCACCAGACCTGTCACCAGACCTAACACTTGACCTGTCACCTGACCTGTCACCTGACCTGTCACCTGACCTGTCACTAGACCTGTCACCTGACCTGTCACCAGACCTGTCACCTGACCTGGCACCTGACCTTTCACCAGACCTGTCACCTGACCTGTCACCAGACCTGTCACCTGACCTGTCACTAGACCTGTCACCTGACCTGTCACCTGACCTGTCACCTGACCTGTCACTAGACCTGTCACCTGACCTGTCACCAAACCTGCCACCTGACCTGTCACCTGATCTGTCACCAGACCTAAGAGCCATTTCAGTCAATGCAAACGGTATTACTATGTGTCCTGTCTGTGGTGGCCGGGGGTTAGTGCTGCCGTCCCCTCACCCTGTGCACATATGTACCCTGTCGGTGTGGGTACAAATCTGTCCCACTGTCTAATTGACACAATGGCTGTGTCCAAATCTGTCCCACTGTCTAATTGACACAATGGCTGTGTCCAAATCTGTCCCACTGTCTAATTGACACAATGGCCTTGTCCAAATCTGTCCCACTGTCTAATTGACACAATGACCTTGTCCAAATCTGTCCCACTGCCTAATTGACACAATGGCCGTGTCCAAATCTGTCCCACTGTCTAATTGACACAATGTCCGTGTCCAAATCTGTCCCACTGCCTAATTGACACAATGGCGTGTCCAAATCTGTCCCACTGTCTAATTGACACAATGACCTTGTCCAAATCTGTCCCACTGCCTAATTGACACAATGGCCGTGTCCAAATCTGTCCCACTGTCTAATTGACACAATGTCCGTGTCCAAATCTGTCCCACTGCCTAATTGACACAATGGCTGTGTCCAAATCTGTCCCACTGTCTAATTGACACAATGGCCGTGTCCAAATCTGTCCCACTGTCTAATTGACACAATGGCCGTGTCCAAATCTGTCCCACTGCCTAATTGACACAATGGCCGTGTCCAAATCTGTCCCACTGTCTAAAGATATTCGTACTTACGCTCTAAATAGTAGTCGTTTTGAGAATGCGAAATAAGAACGTTTCATAGTATGTGAAATGTCTCAAATGTAGTATGCTGTAAATGCCAAGATGTCATACTCATTTTTGTCTTTTCATCGAGTCAAATCGCATACTATTGAGGAAGAGAATCGTGTTTTGAGACCCAGGTATATTTGATAAGCAGCTGAAGGGACACGTCGTACCAAAATGAACCAATGGCAGGAATCAAAGCAATTATGCGTTAGATGAGGTCTTCTCAGTAGGAGGAGCCTAGTATGCTGATATTTGTTGCTTACTGCATTCGTTTTTACTCAATAGTACTCAATAGTACTCAATAGTACATTCTAAATAGTGTGTAGTTCGAGTAGTAAACAGTAAGCAGTTTTGGTAAGTGGTAGGCAAGCCAGATTTTGGACACGGCCAATGCTTTCTCCTCTCTTTCCTTGTCAATAAAAACATGTTCAAAATACAAGAATAGTGGGAACTGCCCACCCCCCCCCCAAAAAAAAATTCTTCAGCTATTTAATAAGATTCACATACTGTATCCAGTGCTGGAAGTCATCGGTGATCAAATATCCTCGATGGTCAACACTAAGAAAACCAAAAAATGATGGTCACCACTAAGAAAAAAAAAAGTTTATGGTCACCACTAAGTAAACAGAATGTTTATGGCCACCACTAAGTAAACAGAATGTTTATGGCCACCACTAAGTAAACTAAACGTTCATGAAAATGTATCGTAGTGCTTTCTTTTCCCATCAAGTCACGGACTAAACCCTGACCTGTATCTGCATTTATCAGGGACTAAACCTGCATTTAGTCTGCTGCATTATGCCAGCAGCATACCACCCTGCATACCACTGTTGGCTTGCTTCTGAAGCTAAGCAGGGTCGGTCCTGGTCAGTCCCTGGATGGGAGACCAGATGCTGCTGGAAGTGGTGTTGGAGGGCCAGTAGGAGGCACTCTTTCCTCTGGTCTAAACAAAGATCCCAATGCCCCAGGGCAGTGATTGGGGACACTGCCCTGTGTAGGGTGCCGTCTTTCGGATGGGACGTTAAACGGGTGTCCTGACTCTCTGAGGTCATTAAAGATCCCATGGCACTTATCGTAAGAGTAGGGGTGTTAACCCCGGTGTCCTGGCTAAATTCCCAATCTGGCCCTCAAACCATCATGGTCACCTAATAATCCCCAGTTTATAATTGGCTCTTTCATCCCCCTCCTCTCCCCTGTAACTATTCCCCAGGTCGTTGCTGCAAATGAGAATGTGTTCTCAGTCAACTTACCTGGTAAAATAATGGTAAAATAAATAAATAAATAAAATTTATCAGGGACTAAACCCTGACCTGTATCTGCATTTATCAGGGACTAAACCCTGACCGTTATCTGCATTTATCAGGGACTAAACCCTGACCGTTATCTAAATTGATCAGGGACTAAACCCTGACCTGTATCTCCTTTTATCAGGGACTAAACCCTGACCAGGATTTAATTGTACTTTTTTATTATTAACGAACTTCACAAAATACTCTGTGATGTCAAAGTGAAAGAAATATTGTAAAACACTAATAATTATATATTGATTAGATAAGTATTCAATCCCCTAAGTCAATACATGTTAGAATCACCTTTGGCGGCGATTACAGTAGTGAGTCTTTCTGGGTAAGTCTATAAGAGCTTTGCAAACCGGGATTGTACAATATTTGCCCATTATTCTTTTCAAAATTCTTCAAAGTCTGTCAAGTTGGTTTTTGAACATTGCTAGACAGCAATTCTCAAATCTTGCCATATATTTTTAAGCCAATTTATGTATAAAAAAAATGTAACTAGGCCACTCAGGAACATTCAATGTCATCTTGGTAAGCAACTCCAATGTGTAATTGGCATTTTAGGTTCTTGTCCTGCTGAAACGTGAATGAGTTTTCCTCTAGGGTTTTGCCTGTGCTTAGATCTATTCCGTTTCTTTCTATCCTAAAAAACTCCATAGTCCTTGCCAATGACAAGCATACACATAACATGATGCAGTCCACCACAATGCTTGAAAATATGAGGAGTGTTACTCAGTGATGTGTTGGATTTGTCCCAAACATAATGCTTTGTATTCAGGACAAAAAGTGTATTTCTTTGCCACATTTTTTGCAGTATTACTTTGTTGCCTTATTACAAACAGGATGCATGTTTTGGAATATTTTTATTCTCTACAAGCTTCCTTCTTTTCACTCTGTCAATTAGGTTAGTATTGTGGAGTTACTACAATGTTGTTGATCCATCCTCAGTTTGCTCATATCACAACTATTCTCTTGCAAAAAAGCATGTTTTTTTCTTTATATTATCTTCTACCAGATCTAATGTGTTATATTCTCCTACTGTCACGTTCGTCGTCTTCCTCTTCGTCTGAGGAGGAGTAAAGATCGGACCAAAGCGCAGCGTGGTTTGAAATCATCTTCTCTATTTATTATAACGAAGACGAAGAACACTAAACAAACTTACAAAAAAACAACAAAACGAACGAACGTGAAGCTATATATGAAAAGTGCAGACACAGGCAACTTACACATAGACATAGAAAATAACCCACAACCCACAATACAAAACAGACTACCTAAATATTGTTCCCAATCAGAGACAACACAAAACACCTGCCTCTGATTGAGAACCATATCAGGCCAAACTAGAAAACCCCCACATAGAAACAGACAACATAGAACTGCCCACCCCAACTCACGCCCTGACCATACTAACTAAAGACAAAACAAAGGAAAATAAAGGTCAGAACGTGACACCTATATTAATTTCACATTTCCACAAACTTCAAAGTGTTTCCTTTCAAATGTCATCAAGAATATGCATATCCTTGCTTCAGGTCCTGAGCTACAGGCAGTTAGATTTGGGTTTGTCATTTTAGGTGAAAATTTAAAAAAAGAGGTGGATCTTCTAACCTCGATTTTTGTGAATGGGGTAGTGTACCTAATAAACTGTCCGGTAAGTGTATACTTCCACAATAGACACGTCATGTAATTATAGTAGACGACACTACTGTAAATAAACCCTAGCTATTATGTTTAATTGTAAATGAAGTCCTTCTGGGTAAAGACATAAGTGACAGAATTGTAAAACTCGTCCCTGTTGGCCTGTTGGCCCTCCGTTTTCAAAAGTCTCTCAGTCTCAATGGAGAACAGTCCATAAACACTAGTTCTTATGTTTACATATAAACAAAGTCCAGTTTCGATTGTATGTCTTTATCCGTTTCAATGCAGAAAATGACGTAATTGACCTCTCAATGGATGCTGTTGTACCTGGTATAGTGAAGACCAGCTATGTGATTCATGTGTTGTCTATTTTATTCTCCAGTCTCTGGTTCCCGCTCGCTTTGAGACCCGTACTGTGACTGGCCTTGTGAAGGGTCACGCCTACTCTGTGACTGCCGTTGAAGAGGTGAGACAGACCTATAGCAACATACAGATTCACTTTACGCCAATGGTTGTGGCTTGGATTCCCGCCAGGGGTCGCCCATTCGTTAAATGTATGCACGCACGATAAAAGCGTCTAATAAATGGCATTTACGTATTATCTACATTATTAGATAGACCATGAGATACACTACATTATTAGATAGATAGACCATGAGACAGACTACATTATTAGATAGACCATGAGACACACTACATTATTAGATAGACCATGAGATACACTACATTATTAGATAGACCATGAGATACACTACATTATTAGATAGACCATGAGACACACTACATTATTAGATAGACCATGAGACACACTACATTATTAGATAGATAGACCATGAGACACACTACATTATTAGATAGACCATGAGATACACTACATTATTAGATAGACCATGAGACACACTACATTATTAGATAGATAGACCATGAGATACACTACATTATTAGATAGACCATGAGATACACTACATTATTAGATAGACCATGAGATACACTACATTATTAGATAGATAGACCATGAGATACACTACATTATTAGATAGATAGACCATGAGATACACTACATTATTAGATAGATAGACCATGAGATACACTACATTATTAGATAGACCATGAGATACACTACATTATTAGATAGACCATGAGATACACTACATTATTAGATAGATAGACCATGAGACACACTACATTATTAGATAGATAGACCATGAGATACACTACATTATTAGATAGACCATGAGACACACTACATTATTAGATAGACCATGAGACACACTACATTATTAGATAGATAGACCATGAGATACACTACATTATTAGATAGACCATGAGACACACTACATTATTAGATAGACCATGAGACACACTACATTATTAGATAGACCATGAGATACACTACATTATCAGATAGACCATGAGATACACTACATTATCAGATAGACCATGAGATACACTACATTATTAGATAGACCATGAGACACACTACATTATTAGATAGATAGACCATGAGACACATTACATTATTAGATAGATAGACCATGAGATACACTACATTATTAGATAGATAGACCATGAGACACACTACATTATCAGATAGATAGACCATGAGACACACTACATTATTAGATAGATAGACCATGAGACACACTACATTATTAGATAGACCATGAGACACACTACATTATTAGATAGACCATGAGACACACTACATTATTAGACAGACCATGAGACACACTACATTATTAGATAGACCATATAGAGTTGTGATTTGATGTGACGGCCATATTAATGTTTTTTATTGCTGCCAAAGCTGACTCACACGGCCAGTGGTTGTGATCGTTACATGGACAGGTGTGTGTTTCTCCTCCAGTCCCAACAGGTGTGTGTGTGTTTCTCCTCAGTGTAAGCAGTCCTAACAGGTGTGTGTGTTTCTCCTCCAGTCCTAACAGGTGTGTGTTTCTCCTCCAGTCCCAACAGGTGTGTGTGTTTCTCCTCCAGTCCCAACAGGTGTGTGTGTGTTTCTCCTCCAGTCCCAACAGATGTGTGTGTGTTTCTCCTCCAGTCCCAACAGGTGTGTGTGTGTTTCTCCTCCAGTCCCAACAGGTGTGTGTGTGTTTCTCCTCCAGTCCCAACAGGTGTGTGTGTGTTTCTCCTCCAGTCCCAACAGGTGTGTGTGTGTTTCTCCTCCAGTCCCAACAGGTGTGTGTGTGTTTCTCCTCCAGTCCCAACAGGTGTGTGTGTTTCTCCTCCAGTCCCAACAGGTGTGTGTGTGTTTCTCCTCCAGTCCCAACAGGTGTGTGTGTGTTTCTCCTCCAGTCCCAACAGGTGTGTGTGTGTTTCTCCTCCAGTCCCAACAGGTGTGTGTGTGTTTCTCCTCCAGTCCCAACAGGTGTGTGTGTGTTTCTCCTCCAGTCCCAACAGGTGTGTGTGTGTTTCTCCTCCAGTCCCAACAGGTGTGTGTGTGTTTCTCCTCCAGTCCCAACAGGTGTGTGTGTGTTTCTCCTCCAGTCCCAACAGGTGTGTGTGTTTCTCCTCCAGTCCCAACAGGTGTGTGTGTGTTTCTCCTCCAGTCCCAACAGGTGTGTGTGTTTCTCCTCCAGTCCCAACAGGTGTGTGTGTTTCTCCTCCAGTCCCAACAGGTGTGTGTGTGTTTCTCCTCCAGTCCCAACAGGTGTGTGTGTGTTTCTCCTCCAGTCCCAACAGGTGTGTGTGTGTTTCTCCTCCAGTCCCGACAGGTGTGTGTGTGTTTCTCCTCCAGTCCCAACAGGTGTGTGTGTGTTTCTCCTCCAGTCCCAACAGGTGTGTGTGTGTGTTTCTCCTCCAGTCCCAACAGGTGTGTGTGTTTCTCCTCCAGTCCCAACAGGTGTGTGTGTGTTTCTCCTCCAGTCCCAACAGGTGTGTGTGTTTCTCCTCCAGTCCCAACAGGTGTGTGTGTGTTTCTCCTCCAGTCCCAACAGGTGTGTGTGTGTTTCTCCTCCAGTCCCAACAGGTGTGTGTGTGTTTCTCCTCAGTGTAAGCAGTCCCAACAGGTGTGTGTGTGTTTCTCCTCAGTGTAAGCAGTCCCAACAGGTGTGTGTGTGTTTCTCCTCAGTGTAAGCAGTCCCAACAGGTGTGTGTGTGTGTTTCTCCTCAGTGTAAGCAGTCCCAACAGGTGTGTGTGTGTTTCTCCTCGGTGTAAGCAGTCCCAACAGGTGTGTGTGTGTTTCTCCTCGGTGTAAGCAGTCCCAACAGGTGTGTGTGTGTTTCTCCTCAGTGTAAGCAGTCCCAACAGGTGTGTGTGTGTTTCTCCTCAGTGTAAGCAGTCCCAACAGGTGTGTGTGTGTTTCTCCTCAGTGTAAGCAGTCCCAGCACAAGGAGCCTAAGGTGCGTCTGGTGCGCCTCAGGAACCCCTGGGGACAGGTGGAGTGGAACGGGCCCTGGAGTGACAAGTAAGATACGCCTGATTGGTTGATTGATTGGTTGATTGATTGATTGATTGAACTGGCACCAGTGATAGACACAGGTTGGTTTCCAATGTCTATGCTAGCATACAATTCCTAACACATTGCCTCGTTCTTCTAAGGCTACGTTTACACAGGTATCCCAATTCTGATATTTTTTCAACTCGTTTGTCTTTTGACCAATCACATCAAATCTTTTCATATCAGATCTTTTTCAGAACTGGTCTGATTGGTCAAAAGTCCATTTATCACATTTATAACATATTATGATATTTATGACATTATGACATTATCACATTTATCACATTTATAACACATTATGACATTTATGACATTATGACATTTAGCACATTATGACATTATGACATTATGACATTTAGCACATTATGACATTATGACATTATGACATTATGACATTTAGCACATTATGACATTATGACATTATGACATTATGACATTTAACACATTATGACATTATGACATCATGACATTATGACATTATGACATCATGACATTATGACATTATGACATTATGACATTATGACATTTAGCACATTATGACATTATGACATTATGACATTATGACATTTAACACATTATGACATTATGACATCATGACATTATGACATTATGACATCATGACATTATGACATTATGACATTATGACATTTAGCACATTATGACATTATGACATTATGACATTATGACATTATGACATTTAGCATATTATGACATTATACTACATTACGTTATATTATATTACATTATATTTCATTATATTATATTATATTATATTTCATTACAGTATGTTATATTATATATAAATTACATTATATTATGTTATATTATATTACATTAAATTATATTATATTACATTATATTATATTACATTATATTATATTTCATTACAGTATGTTATATTTTATTACATTACATTATATTACATTATATTATGTTATATTATGTTATATTATGTTATATTACATTATATTACATTACATTATATTATGTTATATTATACTACATTATATTATATTATATTGCATTATATTATATTACATTACGTTATATTATATTACATTATATTATATTACATTATATTACATTATATTACATTACATTATATTACATTACATTACATTATATTATATTATATTACATTACATTATATTACATTATATTATATTATATTATACTACATTACATTAGATTACATTACATTACATTATATATATTACATTACATTATATTACATTATATTACATTACATTACATTATGTTATATTACATTACATTATATTATGTTACATTATATTACATTATACAACATTATATTATATTACATTATATTATATTACATTATATTATATTATATTATAATATATTACATTATATTATATTATATTACATTACATTATGTTATATTATATTACATTACATTACATTATGTTATATTATATTATAGTATGTTATATTATATTACATTATATTATATTACATTATATTACATTATATTATATTATATTATATTACATTATATTATATTATATTTCATTACATTATGTTATATTATATTATATTATATTACATTATATTATATTCCCATGTCAGAGAAGGTCCATGTATTGTTCAGTTTGTCAGTTGACGTTGTTCCCCACTGTCCACAGCTCTAAGGAGTGGGTGTCTCTGTCTAAAGGAGAGAAGGACAAGCTCCAGCATCAGAGTGCTGAGGACGGGGAGTTCTGGTGAGTACTGTTTCTCTCTTCAACAATGTCATTCTAGCTGCTCTTGATACTTGCTGTTTATTTTCTCTACCCATATTACATGTCCTCACTGAAATAGTCTATAAAAAAGTGTATTGTGCTGCTAAAGAACATTAAGATGTACAGACTATTTCAGAGACGGTGAGTTTTCCTTTTCCAGTTTAAATATCTTTAAGAACCCTGCACCAAAATACCTTTGACTACAAACTATTAAGTGGAGCGTGTCAATTGTTGACTCTCCTTGTCTTCCTCCCCCTTCCTCTCCCTCTCCTCTCATCTCCCCCTTCTCCCTCCCCCTCTTCCTCTCCCTCCCCCTTTCTCTCCCTCTCCTCTCATCTCCCCCACTCTCTTCCCCTCTCCGTTTCCTCTCATCTCCCCCTCTTCCTTCCCTTTTCCTCTCATCTCCCCCTCTCCCTCTCCTCCCTCTCCTCCCTCTCTTCCTCTCCTCTCCTCTGTCTCCTTCCCCCTCTTCCTCCTTTCTCCTCTATCTCCCTCTTCCACTCCCCCCCTCCCCCTCTCCTTGTCTCCCTCTCGCTCTCCCTCCCCCTCTCCTCTGTCTCCCTCTCCTCTGTTTCCCTCTCCCTCACTCCTCCTCCCTCTCCCCTCTTTTGTCTCCCTCTCTCTTGGTTCCCTTGTCTCCCTCTCACTCTCCCTCTGTCTCCCTCTCCCTTGTCTCCCTCTTCCACTTCCTCCCCCCTCCCCCTCACATCGGTCTACTTCCCCTCTCTTCTGTCTCCCACTCCCTCTCTTCTGTCTCCCTCTCCCTCCTCTCTCCTCTGTCTCCCTCTTCCACTCCCTACCCCCTCCCCCTCTCCTCTGTCTCCATCCCCTCTCCTCTGTCTCCCACTCCCTCTCTTCTGTCTCCCTCTCCCTCCTCTCTCCTCTGTCTCCCTCTTCCACTCCCTACCCCCTCCCCCTCTCCTCTGTCTCCATCCCCTCTCCTCTGTCTCCCACTCCCTCTCTTCTGTCTCCCTCTCCCTCCTCTCTCCTCTGTCTCCCTCTTCCACTCCCTACCCCCTCCCCCTCTCCTCTGTCTCCATCCCCTCTCCTCTGTCTCCCACTCCCTCTCTTCTGTCTCCCTCTCCCTCCTCTCTCCTCTGTCTCCCTCTTCCACTCCCTACCCCCTCCCCCTCTCCTCTGTCTCCATCCCCTCTCTTCTGTCTCCCACTCCCTCTCTTCTGTCTCCCTCTCCCTCTCCCTCCTCTCTCCTCTCTCCTCTGTCTCCCTCTTCCACTCCCTACCCCCTCCCCCTCTCCTCTGTCTCCATCCCCTCTCCTCTGTCTCCATCCCCTCTCCTCTGTCACCCCAGGATGGCCTTTGAGGACTTCAAGAAGAACTACACCAAGATAGAGATCTGCAACCTGACCCCTGATGCCCTGGAGGACGATAAGATCCACAAGTGGACGGTGTCTGTGAACGAGGGTCGCTGGGTCAGAGGCTGCTCCGCCGGGGGTTGTAGAAACTACCCAGGTAGGAGATGATCCCTGACCTCTAACCTCTAACCTTCTACTGTAGGGCTCCTGAGTGGCGCAGCGGTCTAACAGATCTCACTGCAAGAGGCGTCACTGCAGTCCCTGGTTTGTCATTCCACATTTAAATCACAACTCATCCACACATGTATACAACCAGGCTGCATCACATCCGGCAGCAATTGGGAGTCCCGTAGGGCGGCGCACAATTGGCTCAGCGTCGTCCGGGTTGGCCGTCATTGTAAATAAGAATTTGTTCTTAACTGACTTGCCTGGTTAAATAAAGGTTAAATAAAGGTTAAATAAAAGTTAAATAAAAGTTAAATAAAGGTTAAATAAAACAATTAATAAAAAGGTTGATAGAGGTTGTCTGATGCAATGGAACGGATTTTAGACAACCAATCGCAGCGCTCCAATGGATAGCAACTGTTGTCGAGTCTGACACCTCGAACAAGCTCACGTTTGAGATGTATTATTATTTTGAATAGTTTAAATGGCTAAATAATTGAACAGGGTACTTGCTACTGGAATTCCTGAAATGCAGAAATGTTTTGGAGTATTTCATGAATCTGAAATTATACTTTTGTTATATTGTTGTCTAGTTCAGCTGGTTAGCTAGCTCTCAGTCTCATTGACCACCAAACGTTGCTAACGCTAGCTAGCTAGCCACTTAATATTAATTGTTTAGCCATGTTATTAATAAAACTTCCCATCTGCTGTCGACATACAAGATACAATTTGAGAGCACTAGATTTCTCGAAAAAGTGGTTGTAGTGTTGACTACATGCTGACAGTGAATTCAGAGCCATTCAGTGGCTAAACACACTACAAACATCATTTTACCAGTAGCGAAGGGTCATTTGTACTGCAAATCTACCCCACCTGTCACTATGGCCAGGCTCAATCAAATGTTCCCAAAGTATTTGAAAGAAAACGAATATTATTTGAAGACAGGGTCTAATTTACTCATGTGTAGGATTGTCCTCATACGGTGCACCATCCCGTAGCAGGCAATGTCCATTGAGTGATGTGGTGTGTTTGGTTCTGAATCCTACCTCTATTTATGTTACGTAGTCTATCCACAAGGAGTAGGTTCTGCAGATTAAGTTCTGCAAGTTCTGGCCTAGTCTACACATAGTAATGTGTTCTGTTTGGTTCTGAATCCTACCTCTATTTATGTTACGTAGTCTATCCACAAGGAGTAGGTTCTGCAGATCAAGTTCTGGACCTAGTCTACACATAGTAATGTGTTCTGTTTGGTTCTGAACCCGTTCCCTACCTGCAGATACTTTCTGGACCAACCCTCAGTACCGCCTGCGTCTCTTGGAAGAGGATGATGACCCAGAGGACAACGAGGTGGCGTGTTCCTTCGTGATCGCTCTGATGCAAAAGAACAGACGGAAAGAGAGGAAGCTGGGAGCCAATCTCTTCACCATCGGATTTGCCATCTACGAGGTGTCCCCTGTCAGACGTCACACTCAAAAACAAAAACAGATCTTAAACAACTTTTGTTATTCTTTAAAAGGGACAATCTGCTGTTCAAACAACAACAAATTACATTGTTAGTTGAACATTTCAAAAATGGATGTGCCAGTTGCAGATTTCCCCTTTAACATATGTTGGCGACACACGTTGTATCAAATCACTTAAACTCAAATGTTATTTGTCACATACACATGGTTAGCAGATGTTAATGCGAGTGTAGCGAAATGCTTGTGCTTCTAGTTCCGACCGTGCAGTAATATCTAACAAGTAATCTAACCTAACAACATGCAGCATTCAGTTGTAAACATAGCTGAGTTGTTAGCGGTGTTTGCTGATTCTGTTTCTGCTGCAAACACAACTCACTCTTCTCTCTGTCTGTCTGCAGGTACCGAAGGAGGTAAGGACAGGAGACGTGGAATGTGTTTGTTTACACATTGTGGTTTTACTATTTTTAATACATTTTTACCGCCATATTTTTAAACAATGAAAGTTTCTATGGTTAATAGTATGACAACAATGACTAATTCAACGCTTTGCTTTCACACTTTTCATTCCCGATCTTTCTTCTCCTCCCTCCTCTGTCTGTGTGTTTCTGACCAGATGCACGGCAACAAGCAACACATGCAGAAGGACTTCTTCCTGTTCAACTCATCCAAGGCTCGCTGCAAGTCCTACATCAACCTGAGGGAGGTGACCCAGCGCTTCCGTCTGAGCCCCGGGGAGTACGTGATCATCCCGTCTACCTACGAGCCTCACCAGGAAGGAGAGTTCATCCTCAGAGTCTTCTCCGAAAAGAGGAACACCTCAGAGTGAGTGAGGGAGAGCGGGGTGGTGGTGGTGGAGCGCAGAGGGAATATGGGAATATGCCTAGACCCCCTGGGAAAAGCAATGCAAGGCCATAGTGAAGTGTCTAGAAGGTTTATATTAACAGTAGGGCCGGGATTTAAACAAACGCAGATAAACGGCCTGTGCATTGCTATAGCCTTTTTAAAGCAATTTCTCAGACGTTTTTTCTGGGATCCTGTTGTGTCGTTGTAAAAACAGCGGATCCCGTTGTATATCACCTTTCAAAAGTCAATCGCAGTGCACAGGTCGCTTATCTGCATTTGTTTGAATCCCGGCCAATGTCTCACACTTCCTTGGACACTGGTTAACTTATATATAGATTTGCAAATAAGTGATTAATATATTCCATAACTTAATTAGTAACTTAATTATGATCTTAGTAATAGTATGGGATAGGAAATTAGTATTTGTTATTTGCCAGCTTCTCAGGTGTTTTACGTTATCTGGCCACATGTCTATGATGGGTTAAGCAATGTGGGTGGGTTTGTGTTGTTGTCAGCTTAGAGTGCCCCTTTTGGGGAGGGGGTGCTGGTTGGGGTTATGGGGGGGGGGGGGGGTGTTGGGGTCAGACCACCCTGGACAAACTATTTTAACGGCAATTTGATTTGTAGAGCTGGAAGGAATCGGCCCCAGTTCGAAGCTGTTATGGAATCTTTTTTAGGACAAGCAACTTCAGATTCAGGGATGCTCCGGTAAACATTTTATTTCAGTATTAAAATAAACCTCCTGCTCTGCCTCCAAACATCCCGAAACAACCGTCACCCTAGAAAACAAGAGCTCCTAGCTCTGGTGGAAGAGGAGGATCTGAATGTCTGCAACAACTGGAAGAAGCTGGAAGAAGCTTCAATCTGAAGAAGCTAGAAGAAGCTGGAAGAAGCTGGCAAAACCTGAAAGAAGCTTCAATCTGAAGAAGCTGAAATATCTGGAAGAAGCTGGAAGAAGCTGGAAGAAGCTGAAAGAAGCTGGAAGAAGTTGAAATCTGAAAAAGCTGTAAAGAGATATGACCAACTTGATTATGGATCGGTTTCCCGGACAAAGATTAAGTCTATTCCTAAAAAGCAAAAATCAATAGAGAATCCCCTTAGAATTTTTTTTTTAAATCCAGGATTAGGCTTCATCTGTGTCCAGAAAACCATCCCTATGAGTTTTAAGATAACAAAGTCAGACTTTTATTTAATCTCAGTGGGAGTCACTGTATTCGTCCATTTGTTTTTAAGGAAACGTCAGGTTGTAGGTTATATTATCAAGTTGTATAGGTATTGTCTGCCATATCTAGCCTGTGGTGAGAAGCCTGTTGGGCCTAATGCTCCTCCAGAGCAGATATGACCTGAACATGTACTAACCTATTTGCAATATCTTCAATTTAAGCCTACTAGAAAGTGTGTGCCTTCAGGCCTGGAGGGAAGCAAAAGTCATTCCGCTTCCTAAGAATAGTAAAGCCCCCTTTACTGGCTCAAATAGCCGACCAGTCAGACTGTTACCAACCCGTAGTAAAGTTTTGGAAGAAATTGTGTTTGACCCGATACAATGCTATTAACAGACATTCAACAAGCACAGCACTTACACAAATGACTGATGATTTCCTGAGAGAAATTGTTAATTTAATAAAAAAGATTCTGGGGGCTGTTTTGTTAGACTTCAGTGCGGCTTTTGACATTATCGATCAGTCTGCTGATGGAAAAACGTATGTGTTATGGCTTTACACCCCCTGCTATAATGTGGATGAAGAGTTACCTGTCTAACAGAACACAGAGGGTGTTCTTTAATGGAAGCCTCTCCAACATAATCCAGGTAGAATCAGGAATTCCCCAAGGCAGCTGTCTAGGCCCCTTACTTTTAAAAATCTTTACTAATGACATGCCTCTGACTTTGATTGTGTGTCTATGTATGCAGATGACTCAACACTATACACGTCAGCTACTACAGTGACTGAACAGACTGTAACACTTTACAAAGAGCTGCAGTTAGTTTCAGAATGGGTGGCAAGGAACAAGTTAGTCCTAAATATTTCAAAAACTAATAGCATTGTATTTGGGACAAATCATTCACTAAACCCTAAACCTCAACTATATCTTGTAATAAATAATGTGGAAATTGAGCAAGTTGAGATGACTAAACTGCTTGGAGTAACCCTGGATTGTAAACTGTCATGGTCAAAACATATTGATACAACAGTAGCTAAGATGGGGAGAAGTCTGTCCATAGTAAACGGCTGTTCTGCCTTCTTAACAACACTATCAACAAGGCAGGTCCTACAGGCCCTAGTTTCTACCTTCTTAACAACACTATCAACAAAGCAGGTCCTACAGGCTCTAGTTTTGTCGCACCTGGACTACTGTTCAGTCGTAGTGCCACAAAGAGGGACTTAAGAAAATTACAATTGGTTCAGAACAGGGCAGCCCGGCTGGCCCTTGGATGTACACAGAGAGCTAACATTAATAATATGGATGTCAATCTCTCCTGGCTCAAAGTGGAAAAGAGATTGACTTCATCACTACTTGTATTTGTTAGATGTATTTGTTAGAGGTATTGACATGTTGAATGCACCGAGCTGTCTGTTTAAACGATTAGCACACAGCTCAGACACTCCTGCACACCTCACAAGACATGCCACCAGAGGTCTCTTCACAGTCCCCAAGTCCAGAACAGACTATGGGAGGCGCACACAGTACTACATAGAGCCATGACTACAAGGAACTCTATTCCACATCAGGTAATTGATGCAGCAGTAAAATTAGATTTAAAAAAAAGATTAACAGAGGAGACTGTGAAGAGACGCAAACATAGGCACAGACACATGTAAACACACACATGATAACATATGCACCATACACACATGTACACAAGGATATTGTAGATATGTGGTAGTGGAGTAGGGGCCTGAGGGCACACAGTGTGTTGTGAATTCTGTAATGAATGTAAATTGTATAACTGCCTTAATTTTTTCCGGACCCCAGGAAGACTAACTGATGCCTTGGCAGCAGCTCATGGGAATCCATAATAAACCCCAGGAAGACTAGCTGATGCCTTGGCAGCAGCTCATGGGAATCCATAATAAACCCCAGGAAGACTAGCTGATGCCTTGGCAGCAGCTCATGGGAATCCATAATAAACCCCAGGTACAGACGTAGCTGATGCCTTAGAGGCCAGCAGCTCATGGGAACGGCTCCTCATAGAGTAGGGGAACGGCTCCTCAGAGAAGACTAGCTGATGCCTTGGCAGCAGCTCATGGGAACGGCTCCATAATAAACCCCAGGAACGACTAGCTCAGATGCCTTGGCAGCAGCTCATGAGAGAATCCATAATAAACTCCCAGGAGAGACTAGCTGAATGGCTCTTGGCAGCAGCTCATGGGAATCGGCATAATAACTACAAATACAAATGTACTGAAACTAAGAGGCCAGAGAGAAGGGGAACGGCTCCTCAGAGAGAAGGGGAACGGCTCCTCAGAGAGAAGGGGAACGGCTCCTCAGAGAGAAGGGGAACGGCTCCTCAGAGAGAAGGGGAACGGCTCCTCAGAGAGAAGGGGAACGGCTCCTCAGAGAGAAGGGGAACGGCTCCTCAGAGAGAAGGGGAACGGCTCCTCAGAGAGAAGGGGAACGGCTCCTCAGAGAGAAGGGGAACGGCTCCTCAGAGAGAAGGGGAACGGCTCCTCAGAGAGAAGGGGAACGGCTCCTCAGAGAGAAGGGGAACGGCTCCTCAGAGAGAAGGGGAACGGCTCCTCAGAGAGAAGGGGAACGGCTCCTCAGAGAGAAGGGGAACGGCTCCTCAATTAGACATTTGGCAAAAAGAAAACAAGTTGTCGAACATCTCTCATGAAAAACATTTAACAGCGAGTAAATTAACATATTTTCTTACAGCTCGTTGTGAGGTGGTAAGCCGTGTGGTACAATAATTATTGTCCTTCAGTTCAATGCTATTGGATAATGGACCTTTAGAACTTTAATAATGCTTGAGAACTTTAGAACCAGTTTTAAGAAAACAGTATAATTCCATATGATTGATGATGCAACAATACAGTTCCTAACCCAGAGATATACTGTATAGACATTTAGGAATAGCTGGAGATGAGAAATGTGATGAAATAATGTGTCATTAGGATGTTGAAGCGTTTGGTTCTCTGTAAGAAAATGTGATCTAGATGATGTCATCTCTGCTGGCGTCACCATGGTGACTGCTGTTTGTGTTGGTTTCTAATCAGGGAGATAGAGAACAGGATCGAGGCCGACCATCCAGTGGTGAGTTCTGTCTGTCATTCTGTCCAGCGTCGTGTATCTATCTGTCTCGTAGTCCACAGCCCAACTTCCTGTCTCTGTCTGTCATTCTGTCCAGCGTCGTGTATCTATCTGTCTCGTAGTCCACAGCCCAACTTCCTGTCTCTGTCAGTCAGTCTTCTCCAGTCTCTATTTTTTCACCATGGCTTGGATTATTGTGAATGTGGTTAATAAATAAACAACCGAATTTCTTATACTTTTTTGTTTAGATTTTTACGACGCCTTTCGAAAGGGAAATTGGCCCGATATTATCTCAATGAGAAATGACATGAAAACGACAGGTTTCGTTTTTTCGTTTTTCATCTTTCAGAAGTGTATCTGCCTCAGACACTTTGCCTCTCTCTCTCCCCTCCCTTTCTCTCTCCCCTCCCCTCCCTCTCTCTCTCCCCACTCCCTCCCTCCCTCTCTCTCTCCCCTCCCTCCCTCCCTCTCTCCCCTCCCTCCCTCTCTCTCTCCCCCCTCCCTCCCTCTCTCTCTCCCCTCCCTCCCTCTCTCTCTCCCCCCCCCTCCCTCTCTCCCTCCCTCTCTCCCCTCCCTCCCTCCCTCTCTCCCCTCCCTCCCTCTCTCTCTCCCCCCTCCCTCCCTCTCTCTCTCCCCTCCCTCCCTCTCTCTCTCCCCCTCCCTCTCTCTCTCCCCTCACTCCCTCTCTCTCTCCCCCCTCCCTCCCTCCCTCTCTCTCTCCCCTCCCTCCCTCTCTCTCTCCCCTCCCTCCCTCTCTATCGTCCCTCCCTCTCTCTCTCCCCTCCCTCCCTCTCTCTCTCCCCTCCCTCCCTCTCTCCCCTCACTCCCTCTCTCTCTCCCCCCCTCCCCCCTCTCTCCCTCTCTCTCTCCCCCCACCTCCCTCTCTCCCTCCCTCTCTCCCCTCCCTCCCTCTCTCTCTCCCCTCCCTCCCTCTCTCTCTCCCCTCCCTCCCTCTCTCTCTCCCCTCCCTCCCTCTCTCTCTTCCCTCTCTCTCTCCTCTGTGTCATCTTCTCCTTCTCAGCCGGCCCCAGCCAACGCGGGGGAGGAGAGTGAGGAAGACCAGCAGTTCCTGAGCATCTTTCAGCAGATAGCCGGGGATGTGAGTACGGGGAGGCCAGTGAGCGCTTGGGGGAGTGTGAGTATAGTGCTGGGGTGGGTGGTCAACCAATGTGCTCCCAATCTAGGGCCGGGATTCAATCCGACCTGCATTAGATCCGCGTTACAGCGTGCTTGACGTGTCTAAGGTCATTTCCCCTTTGAGCTGACATGTGCAGCGTTTACCGTGAATGCGATCTCCGTGAACACGGCAACATTGCCTTTAAAAGCGGTCTGATTGAATCTCGGCCTATGTCATGGCTACTGTATTTCTGGCCTATTACTGTTGTTACCAGACCTGGGATCAAATACTGTATCTACGCTTCATTTAGCTTGCCTGGTGCAATGAAACCAATAAAACATTTCCCAAAAGTGGAAACTGGCACTCCAGGTAGGCTCAATCAACTGATTTAAAGTAAGTATTATACAGAGGAAAACAAATACTATTTGAACTCAGGTCTGGTTAGAAAAATGTATTTGATTCGGTTATTTTATCATGTAAGGATGCTTTCAGACATCAATAGATTAACTACGGAAGCCCTGAATTATCTTGTTTGAATGACTTAGTATCTCTTTCGTAATAGTTAGTAAAAACACCCCAAAATCATTAGAATATATTTAAAAAGGCACACCTGTTAACTGAAATACATTCCAGGTGACTACCTCATGAAGCTTGTTGAGAGAATGCCAAGAGTGTGCAAAGCTGTCATCAAGGCAAAGGGTGGCTACTTTGAAGAATCTCAAATATAAAATATATTTTGATTTGTTTAACACTTTTTTGGTTACTACATATTCCATATGTGTTATTTCATAGTTTTGATGTCTTCACTATTATTCTACAATGTAGAAAATAGTAAAAATAAGGAAAAACCCTTGAATGAGTAGGCGTGTCCAAACTTTTGACTGGTACTGTATATATATATATATATACTATAAATTAGTTCAAACGAGATACTGAGTTGTTCAAATTAGATTCGTTTTTCCCCCTTGGGCTTCAGGGCTTCCGTAGATTAACACAAAAAAACGAATGCCAGTTTAACATTAAAATGTACAATTCCCGTCAGATGATCTCCAAGTGTCCTTCTCCCACTGTCTCCTCTCTCACAGGAAATGGAAATAACCGCCAACGAGCTGAAGAACGTCCTCAACAGTATCGTCTCCAAACGTAAGACTAAAACTACAGCTTACAGTCCTTCTGTCCATTCTCATTACAGAAGGGCTTCCGGAGGATCCATTCTAGGACCTGTTTTCTTCACCGTTTACAGTGGGGGCCAACATTATTGACATTGATAAAGATGAGCAAAATTTACTCTATACAATATATATTTCAAATAGTGAGCTAACATGTATGCACATTTTTGGGGGTTTTATACTAATACAATTGCTCAGAGAAAGAGATTTTATTTAACAGGTTAAACAAATACCTCTCAAAAAAAAGGTAGGGGTCAAAATGATTGGCACACCTGTTTTCAATACCTCCCCCTGCGAGGGTAACGTCACTGAGGCTTTTATCTAAAATGTTTAATGAGATTGGAGAACACATTGGGAGGGATCTTAGACCATTCCTCTTTACAGATCGTTGATATCCATCGTCTGGTCTTATGGACTGGCATCTTCAATTAAAACCACAGGGTTTTCAATGAGTTTCAAGTCCGGCGACTGAGATGGCCATTGCAAAATGTGGCCAATTAGCCATTTCCTGATGGATTCTGACGTGTGTTTGGGGGTTCATGTCTTGCTGAAAGATTCCCTTGTGGCCCGGTTTCACCCTCTTGGCAGACGCAACCACGTTTTTAACTAGAATGACGTGGTACTGGGTAATGTTCATTGACTTTTGCTCATCTTTATGACGGGTGTCAATAATTTCAAACCCCACTGTATATAAATCATATTCACAAATATGGACTGGTCCTCAGAAGAGTTTGGAACACTGTCCTGAATCTCCCTCTCTCTC